>NC_053119.1:33173716-33381216 GCF_010015445.1 Perca fluviatilis
TAGAGGTGTAAAGCAGTAACAGAGAGGATACTGCGATAATATAACGTACATGAACCACTTTGAATCATCTGGAATTAGTGAAAAGATAGAAAAATGAATAGATAGTATTGTTCAAACAGAATTTACATAGTTTGATACGTGGTTTCTACTGTTGTATCCTTAGAATGAAACACAGACCTTTTTAAACTAGAAATAGAGAACAGACGTGCACATTGGTTAAAGAGACAATTATGAATTCAGCCTGGGGGTTGGCGCGTGATTAAATTGCTGTGCCTCTGTGATGTTTCCGCGCTTTAATCTCTCCGTGTTAACTCTTTCCGTGCGGCTGCCTCGTGCCCGCGGTAGCCTCAGCCTGGGTTATAGGCCCATATGATTTGAGAGTGCTTCCTGTTTGGCCTCCAGGCAGAATCACTGAAATCGTTTTGGCATGCGATTGTGAAGCAGATTCTCCTCACAACTGTAGGCCCGGGGTTGAGGCCTTCCTATATAGGCTACAGAAGTCAATTGTTGTCAATACAACAGTGACAGGTTCATATTGAAAATGATGAGAGGAGGATAACTTAATCTGCTGTTGCCTGCTGTCTTGGTACAGCAGGCAAGCAAGGCGTTTTTTTGTTAAAAAGTACAAAAATAGGCTACTGTAAAGTGTGTACCTCAGTCCGGCTGGTGCTAATGTTTTTTGTTTTTTTCATGTTTCCATGTAATGCACTGAATTCATATAAAAAACTGCCTGTGAGACTGTATCTTTTAGCACCATGGAGAGCGACATGCTCACATTGGAAAAGCAGCCTAGTGCCCAATGAATGAATATTTACTTAGGCATTATTGATTAAGGGTGGCATATGCTTCCAAGGAATCATAAAAAAGCAAAAAAAAACACACTGCTTTACATATATTTATTCACTCACACAGTAAGTTGCCAGTTTTGTAGTTACACCTATAGCTAAAACTAGTGCAATCTGACACAACAGATAATTTAAGAGAGGTGTTCAACTTCATTGTTATTTTGGAGGCTGTAGTTTGTGGTGCTGATGTTTTTCTACTATTTACAGTAGTCCAAATGGTGCGGAAAAAATGTTAGAAACACTGGCTGTGTCCAGAATGAGTCACTATTCACGTTTTAGGGCGCTTTTTCGTGGTCAGACATTTTTTCTATAGTGTCCGAATTGTAATTCAAATTTGTGGAATACATTTTAGAGCACTTATTGTTTCCCACAATGCAGTGTAATATCTAGTGAACATCAATGCTCACTACAATATTAAAACTATACCACTCACATTCTTGAAAATTAATATAGCTCGCAAATTAATCATTTTGTAGGTAAGGGGATGTCAGATTGCTAAAAATTAGTGCTGTCAGTTAAACGCGTTATTAACGGTGTTAACGCAAACCCATATTAGCGGCGTCAGTTTTGTTATTGCAAGATTAACGTTCTTTTTGGCTTAGCAAACTTTGTAGTTTTTTTCACATGCTATTGCAACAACTAGTAACGTTAGAAAAATTACAACACCACACCGGATCTAGCTAGACTGGAAACAAAACAACAGGCACACCGCACACACTTGTTTGGGCTTGCGAGCCGGCCAAAGAGTAGTAGGCTAACGTTACGTTTTGAGTGGATGGCGAGCGCGAGATGCCGAAATGGATGCCAATAAGATTCTGAATGGAAAGTTTACTTTTAAAAAGTTGCCAAATGGTTCCATTGACCATTGACCAAAGTGATCTGTGTGTTTTGTCGTTGTGAACTGAGCTATTATCGCAGCAGGTCCAGTCTGAAATACCACTTCATGGCCAAGCACACAGCTGATGCAAATTCTCCACCCCCTCATCAAAGCCTGATGACAAAAGCACAAAGCAAGCCAATCCACTTTTCCATGTTGATAAGAGCATTAAAATAAGAAAAAATAATGGGACAAAAAGAAATCAAGGGACATTTAGAATAAATAAAAATGTGCGATTAATTGCAAGTTAACTATGACATTAATGCGATTAATTGCAATTAAATATTTGAATCGTTTGACAGCACTACTAAAATGTGTTCCCTGGCTCTTTCTGGGGCCCGTTGCACAAAACCAGGATAAGGGATTAAGCCAGGATATTCCAGTTATCCTGGATGAATTTAGCCTTGACTTGGTTGCACAAAAGCAGAGGCACCTAAGTTACCATGGAGATTTATTCTATGCAGCTAGCCTGCTCCTGACCAGGCTAGCTTTATTGATTATGATTTATTAATCCTGGAGCCTTTTCTGTTCACTCAGCAGTGCTTATACCTTATTATTAGTATCAGCCTGCATTAAAATACAAAAGGTGCATATTGCTGTTCAGTAAAGCACTGTTATATAAAGTTGTGACCATTTGTTTTATAATTATTCATGTGACAGTCATTGTTACTGTTATATTGCTGTATGAAAACTGCTATTCATATTGTTATTAGAAGTTTGATGAATATATTACGGCAGTAGTTGAGATAATTAGAAAAGGCTGATACAGTAGTAAATGTGTTTTAAATGAAGTCACTGATGAAGGATAATATATAAAGTGCTATGCACGTGTTAGTGGTTCCAACAATGGCAGACTGGTCAGGGACAAATACACCTTTTACTATTTTAATTGATTTATTTCTTTAAGTATTCTTTAACAAAGGACCATGTATGTTCCTCTTCCATGTGCACTGTATTTGGCATTCTTAGCAGACAATTTGTGTTCTCTCCAGTAAACTGGGACTATAATTTGGGAGGATTGAACAATTATTATGGGTTTTTATAATTGTACAATCCTCCCTAATTATAGTCTTAGTTCACTGGACCAGTAACTATATAGTTGAGGCTACTGTACATTCATGAAACAACAGGGAGAGGACACCTCAATGGTTTTTGACCTTATATTTTCCTGGGGGGAAATAACTGATGAATACACTGTGTTACAGTCATGTTTAAAGTGTGCATTAAATGTATCACTTAATTATCTTTATAGTTTCTAGATGTTAGAGTCCAATTTCTTCAGAGCCTTCTTTTCTATGTCCATTAATAGGCCTTCAAAGCAAAGGAAGCAAAGCATATAATATGTAAAGAAGGAAACAAAAAACAAAAACAGCGGACCGACTGAATGATATATCTAAAAATATAAATTTACGGACTACTGCTCTTAAATGAAACCATTTAGAGTTAGGCTAATTATTTCCACAAAAGAACTGTTGTACACTTTGTCTGAAAAGCGAGCAGTGGGAGTAAATATATTCCTTAGGTAATTCATATTTTAGCCCATACGAGAGAGAGAGACAGAGTGAGAGAGAGAGGGATATGTACGCTTCACAGCATTGTAGATTAGTGGTTGTAATTGATCTAAATGGTACATTTCCTTCGTAACATTACTGCTCACTTTTAAGGCAAAGAGTACAACTGCTCATTTGTGCAAATAATTAGCCTAACTTCTTGAATGGTATGGCAGTTTCAATTCAGAGCAGTGGTCAATAAATGTATATTTTTAGGCTACTTAAGCATTCAGTCGGTCTGTGATTATCTGCCTCGCTTTCTCTCACTGTTTTATTACACCGCCCGTGTTTTACAAATTTTCCCAAATTATAAAGTGCACTCTGTGTAAAAAAACAATGTATTCTCCATTTTAGCATCAGTAAATCTGTGATCGATACTGTGGTCTATTTAAGTAACTTATAACTTATCCCAACTATGTACACCTGGCTTGACATAGCTTCACCTTCTTATTCTGGCTCGGCAAACGTGCAACCGATTAAGCCACGATGAGCGGATCACACTAAGTCAAGCTGCGCTTTTTCAGTTATCCTGGATTTCTTCATTCTGCTTTTGTGCAACAGGCCCCTGGATTGTTGTTTTGGAAGAATAAGGTAATGGGAAACTACTATAGGCAAACCATGGGTGTATTATATTAGAGGCGACTCAGTTTACACTTGCTGCCATAGCAACGGTAGTGCAGAGACAATGACCTGCGTCATGTCCATGGTCATGTCCGATAGTGTATTTTTATTTTACCGATGAGCTCACTATACAGAGAACTCCCCGATATAGTGAGTAGGGAGTAGGGAATGAGTGCATGTTTCCAGACACAGCCACTGTGTCTACTAACACTTAGGTAGCTATACAACTGTAGAGTGTAGTTTCATTCAATATTTTACAAATAGGGGGACAAATGCATGTCAAATCCTCTGTGGGACTTTACTAAAACTGTATAACATTTCAAAATTTTCCTTGATTCCTATGCAAAATGTTTATTGGGATAAGTGACATCTGTAGTTTTACCCTCACTCGTGAACAAGACCGAGATACTTGAACTCCATGGGGGCAGCAACCTGATCCCCAACTGGAGAGAGAAATCTACAATTTTTTGGCAGAGAACCTGATAAGGTTAGCTACCGAATTCGGCTTTTAGGCACCGACTGAATTACCTCCATAGTATCGAGCCTCGAAAAATGCCTCGTCATTCAACACCAAATTTCAATACCTAAGGAGCAAATCTCACCAGTGTCAGTGAGCCAATAAGCATGTAGCATGCTTCTACCAAGATCTAATAATGCTGCTGATTGGCTGTCTAGTGTTACAAAACTCTACTTTACACACAGAGACAGGGCTCAGAGACAGGGTAGGAGCTGAACATTTTAACAAAAAGATTTGAAATTTAGTTTTTGCTGAAAATGAATTTAATGAAATTGGTATTGAGAAAAAGAAGTATCGTTTAGGAACCAGTATCGAAGTCAAGGAATTGGTGTCGGTACCTGTATCAAACATTTCTGAGCGGTACCCAGCCCTAGAACCTGACCTGGAGATGCTGACTCTCTTCTGCTGGCTGTAAAACGAATTGCCTCCCACGCGGATAATAACGTTTACTTAAACTTAACCTGACCACTTCACTTCTGTCCTTTCCCCGGCCCTGTCCTTCCCCTGGCTGCGGCCTGAAATCCTATCCATGAAGAACAACCCTTGTGTCTAACACTGAAAACTAGGGCTGGGTACCAAATTCAATACTTTTAAAGTATCAAGTATCGAAAAATGTCTCGTCATTCAATACCCAATTTCAATACCTAATGAGTAAATCTCATCAGCATCAGTGAGCCAATAAGCATGCAGCATGCTTCTACCAAGATCTAATAATGCTGCTGATTGGCTGCCTAACGTTACACGTCGTAGAGACACGCAGGTTAAAACTCTACGTTATGCACAGAGACGGCTCACGCAGTAGGAGCTGAAAAATAAATAAAAAGATTTGTGCCGTAATGTTTAATGTTCCAATTTCTTTTCTTTTTTTTTTTATAAAATTGCTATTGAAAAAAGTATTGTTTAGGAACCGGTATCAAAGTCACGGTATTGGTATCAGTACCGGTATCGAAACGTTTTTTAACGATACCCAGTCCTACTGAAAACGTGTTTGACTCCCGCACTACCCCCCACAGGACCCTTTTTTGCACTTAGTATACAAAAAATCAACATACATACAGTTTTATTGTTTACAGAAAATGAATAATTGCCCTGTTGGACGTCAGTCAAACTGCAACTTAAAGTAACGGTTCATCATTTTTGGAAATATGCTTATTCGATTTCTTACCAAGAGTTAGGTGAAAGGATTGATACCAATCACTTCTGCATGGTGAATATGAAGCTACAGCTAGCAGCGGGTTAGCTTACAAAGGTAACAAAATCCGCCTATCAGCACCTCTAAAGCTCACTGATTTATACTGCAATTAGTCAGGGTTTTTCTTCATTTTAAACATCAACAACAAACAAACAACTTTTCAGTAATCTTATGACCAGAAATATGACCTGTAGCAGACAGGTGATTTTTTTTCCTGCACTGTCAGCAGAAACACTGTCACACAGAAGCACAGGTGATGTTCTGTCTCTGGATATTCAGGACTGTCTCTCTTTTGGGTATTGGTCTCACTCTTCTGTTCAAGCATGCTGGCGGTCATTTAATAAAATTGGTAATCTTGTCACACTGTTGCACTTGTGTGTGTGTGTGTGTGTTCTTTGATCTGTCTGTCATATGGTCGTACAGCTGTGTGCTGACATGATTACAAAGGCCTGGCCAGATGTGCCGGCCAGCTGTCTATGACACAGACTGTTTTTGTTTATGTATGTGTGTATGAGCCATAAAAGGCAGCATATTGTTCTAATGCCAAGGGCAGGTTCAGAAACACCACCACTTCTCACTCAAGTTTTTCAACAGCACTGTGGATGTGCTTGTCGTGCCTGTGTGAGTGTGTCTTAGATCTTAAGCAAGAATCCTATTGGCTTCTAACATTGGCTACATTCAGCACTTCCCACTTCACTGACACTTGAGCCCACAAGGGAAATGTTTGTGTGTGTTTGCGATAGAGACGTGGTTGCAGTCCTTATATGGCCATGTAGTTTGGTTAGAGCGAGTGCGTTTGCTACAGAATGAATCAGAGTGCTGTTACATCAGGGGTACGGGCAGGCAGGATGGATCACTTGCAATCCTATTGGAACACACGCTTCCGTTTGAGTCTGTGTGTGCGAGAGAGAGAGAGAGAGAGAGAGAGAGAGAGAGAGAGAGAGAGAGAGGAATGACAGAAACACACATACTCAGATGGCCTACTTTTCAGAAACATAGGGATGTAAGGACTATTATGCAGCAGTGAGTGCGGGTAGTGCAGAGACATGGTGTGAATGAATGGAGAGGATGGACAGAAAAGAGGAAGTTACTCCCATGTACAGTACTCAACTTAGTACTTTGTCAAATTATTTTATATTAAATATGATTATACACATCACAGAGAGGAAGTGGAGTACTCTGATACTGCTGTTAAATTATTGCAGTTTTATACAGGTCAAAAAACATCTTTTGTCAATAAGAATCACCATGCATAAAAAAGGAAAGGACATGTAATGCTATACTTTTCGTCTAGGCATGGCCAGATTAACCTGTTAGGGTGCACAGGGGCAACAATTTTGCTGTTTTCACATTTCAAATAGGTCTCATGTCTACCAGAGATTCCATTAGAGAAAATAATTGACCAATCACAGCTTAGTGGGAGGGATCAAAAATGGAAAGTTCATCTTCCTTCCTAGTTAGCCAGCTACCCACCAAATTTACGTCTCTTGCACTGCATGGGAGACCCGGAAGGTCCCATAGAAAAGCTCAGGTAGGCAGCTGTGCGCTGTTCTTTAATAGAGGTGAGGTGGTAAACCAGCCGTACATTTGCCAAACCAACTACTCCTCCTCCTTGAGGTCTTGTAAAACCGAAAAGCACTGTTTGAAAACACTTATGATAAAGCACAAGTCTCACCTTTGTGTCGCCTGTCCAAGTTTTCATCTTCTTCGCCCCATTGTGGTGTGCCAAGCCGTAATGGGGTTATTACTGCCACCCTGAGGCCAGATTTATGCTTTATCGGTTTTACAAGATTACGCACCCACACAAACGGCCGAATGCCTGATCCTTACGCCTGGCAGAGATAATAATCCCCACTCTAACAAGAAATCTACTACCATGCACACAATGTCAGGCTGAATAAATGAAGTGTAATGAAATTGCAATTTAGACTGATTATCAGGCTGAAACAAAAAAAGGGCCACAACATGAGTCATAATGCTCAGCTGATATTGAAATTACCAAAAGCCAAGTGATACAATGCAAACCTGGGGGTTTTGGCGCCTTTTAAAGTCTGGGGGCCCTGCGGCAGTTGCCCATTTTTAGTTTGTTTGGTAATCAAGCTTTGTATCCGGCAACTGTGGAGATAAGACTTTTGTTTCCCTTCTGTGCAATGCAAGATGGTAGTTAGCTCTTGAGATAGTGACCAGTGATTGTACACTACACTTAGTAGTCTCACTTTGCCAAACCTTCCTCCACAGCGCTGCGGAGGAGGGCCTGGCTAGTCCACACACCATTCCGGGATGCTCTGGTTTATTGGCATTTCTTTAAACCAATCACAATCGTCATGGGCGGCGCTAAGCACCGGGCAGCGCCACGGTGCCGCTGCAAAATAGCCTCGGGAAGGAACTTGTTTTGGTGGAACGTTGTACGTTCAAAAGATCTTTTAGTCGTGCAACAGATTGGACAGATAGTCTAACTATCTGTCTCGATTTACCCTGCAGAGATCTAAGGAGCAGTTAACAATAGTCCTCATAAATCAACCGGAGTTTAAAATTCCAACACAAAGAAAGCGTAAGGTACCTGACATCCGGCTGAAAAGAGTGAAATCCGGCGCAATTTCTGGCAGCACTCTGTAAGGCTATTTTTCATCTAAGATTTCTGTTGTTGTAGTCATCCTGTGTAGCCTATGCAGCACCAATTTTAAAATCCAGATAAATAATCAGACCACAGCTACTACAGAGAAAATATTTATGTAGAATTGGTATTGGTAATTGTTTTCCTCTCTTGTTAGGAACATTCCAAGGCCAGTGGGTTGGCGGGATGCGGCATGGCTACGGAGTTCGCCAGAGTGTCCCATATGGCATGGCGGCCGTCATCCGCTCCCCACTCCGTACTTCCATAAACTCTCTCCGCTCCGGTTCGGAGCACAGCAATGGTACAGCTCTGCTGGACCGGACCGGGGCGGTGGTTCCTGGTCCTCCTCCTGTTCCTGGCACTTTGACCACCAGCGTCTCCATGTGCAGCACGGGCAGCAGCGGCAGCAGCCCCGCTGTGTCTCGGGGAGGTTTTGTGCTGACGGCACACAGCGAGGCTGAGCTGCTGAAGGGTAAGAGAAAAGGCGGGCTGTTCCGGAGATCCATCCTGTCTGGGCTCAAGCTGAGGAAGTCAGAGTCCAGGAGCTCCCTGGCCTCCCAGAGGTCCAAACAGAGTTCGTTCAGGAGCGAGGCTGGGATGAGTACTGTGTCCTCTGCTGCATCTGATATCAACTCCACAATCAGGTAATAACAGGAGTAGATGATGGAGGGGGTGGGGTGTGCAAGCTTTACTGCAGATCAGTAGAGGAATGGTCAGGTTTTCCAACTGAAAAGTTGTTTAGGCTGGTGGCAAGTGTCTTTTTTTATTTATTTTTACGAGGGCCCGGGTTGGGCCAAACACAGACTAATGGCAGCATTAAGGTTGCGCCCGATAGTTTCTGTGATAACAGAATTCTAAATAAGAATTCTAAATAAGAATTTAAAAAGCTATATAAAGACTACATAAAGATTTGAAAATATGACTACGTCTAGTTTCCAACCGTTTTAAAAACATCTTAAAATATATTAAAAATAATTCCCAGTGGCTTAGGCCTGGTGGGGGCAATTTAGGGTTGCCCCCACCCCCACCAGGCTTGCAATACACTGGGGGAAACACTGTTGGTCTACTAGTTAGTGAGTTGGTTATCTTCAAACTGAAGGTCTAGAAGAAAATCACAAGGATACAATGAAAGTCTTGGTCTTAGTCTACCGCTCGGGCTCGGGTTGGGTATCCATCCTCTAGTTGGTTGGGGTGGTGGATGGGTCAAACACAGGACTTTCACCCAGGGGACCGGGGATCGTGTCACGTTTCCTAAACCTAACCGTCGCTTTCTTCTTTTACTGAACCCAACCGTCCCGTTCTTCTTTTCCTAAACAACCGTCCCGTTCTTGTCCTGTGTCCCGTTATTGTTTTCCTAAACCCAACCGTCCCGTTGTTCTTTTCCTAAACCCAACCGTCCCGTTCTCGTCCCGCATCCCGTTATTGTTTTCCTAAACTCAACCGTCCCACTGTTGTCCCGCGTGTCATGGAAACGTAAGCCCACCCACAACCTTTTCCTTAACTTAAGGGGCCGTGTTCATTTCACTGAATTCTTCCGTAGGCCCATCACGTAATTTCCGGTGATCCATGTTCATTTCACGGAATTCTTCCGAGGGCCCATCATGGAATTTTTTGTGATTCCGTGAAACTGCCACAGATTTTGAGTTAAGGGGCCGTGCTCATTTTACGGAATTCTGTGAGATCAGGTTGGCTGGGTACTGGGTAAGGAAAGGCTGTTTCATTCATCATGTGATGAATCAATTGTGTACCATTGGAAACACTAAAATTCCAAGTACACTGGATTGAGGTGACTTATTTTTAAAGGAACCAATTACTAGAGGACAAGAGTCAGCAGCTCTCAACCTTGTTTGTTGGCAAAGTGGCTGTCAGCAGCTTATCAGGTCTGATTAGTTATTGGCAAGGCTGATAAGGAGAGAAACCTCTAGGTCCCCCCCCCCCTTCTACAGCTGTAAACATGTACAAAAAAGCCTCTGAGGGCTCATATATGTATGCAAGATAAAATACAACATTTATAATTCATTTGTATGTAATGTATTGCAATTAATCAATTACTTACTTATGTGTTAGATATTCTTATAATTGTACCATATTATAGCAATATTTATTATGCTGGGCCAGTAAAAACATACTAAAGGGAAGTAGAGATCTAATTAATGGGCTAGAGGAGACAAGATAAAAAAACAAGCCTATGTGAATCCTAGTTGAGCAAGACATTTATTATTTCCTACAACTAAAAGTATTAGGAATGGTTCAACATTTTGGTGAATGACCTAACTTTCTTTCTTTCTTTCTTTCCAAGTGACGAATGATATCGATCTCATGTCTGTGTACTAAGTATGTAGACTTGAGTGAGGACATTGTTAGCCTATCTTAGTATAAAGACTGTATTATTGGTCAACCTGTTGCACACTCCTTTCAAAAAATCCACAAGAAGAGCATGCTCAGACTTGCTAATGGCATCTCTTCTGACTTCACCATGAATGGTTGAATAAATAATGAATACCAACTTCTGCTTTCTAACAGGTGATTTAGAGTCCCTTCATTTAGATACAACAGGCTTAAGAACTCTATTCTTGTAAAGAAAAACCGACCATACCTGGCAAACCACTTACCATCTCCAACAGAAAACACTGTTCACAAACTGCACCACACAGCTTTGATGTAGTCCAGCCTTTACTTCCGTGACGAATGTGCATCACTTTGTAACACACGTTATAATGCTCGCCTAGCTGCTAGCGTGGCACGCCCTCAAACTCTGCTTCTGACTGGCTTGTAGTGCTGACCTAGTTACTGCGCGTGTGCAACTCCCGTTAAAATTTCCAACTGGAAACTCTGACTTCATTGCCATTGGCGTACAGTGCTCTTTCTGTCACACTACGGTATCATAACTTACCTGCTAGCTAAACATGTTTTGTTCTCAAAGTTATATAGTATTTAGGATTATTGATTGAGCACACTTGTCAAACCAATGTAACCTTTCACCTTTCCAGTCTTGGAGATGCAGATGCAGAGTTGGCCGTTGCAGATGACGATGTGGATGCCACGGCAACAGAGACCTACTGCGGGGAGTGGAAGAACGACAAGCGGACAGGATTCGGTGTGAGTCGGCGGTCTGATGGGCTGCAGTACGAGGGGGAGTGGCTTAGCAACAAACGCCACGGCTACGGCTGCACCACGTTTCCTGATGGCACAAAAGAGGAAGGGAAGTACAAACAGAACATCTTGGTGAGCGGCAAAAGGAAGAACCTGATCCCTCTCCGGGCCAGTAAGATCAGAGAGAAGGTGGACCGAGCCGTGGAGGGAGCACAGAAAGCAGCCGACATTGCCCAGCAGAAGGCTGAGATCGCCTTGTCCAGGTAATGGCTTAATGCTGTTTTGTAGATGAGTTGTATGTCTGTCTTTCTTGTGTTTGTCATTTACCTCCATTCCTTAGGTTAAAGTAAAAGGTCAGAAGCAAAAGAAAAGCTAGTTCATCAGGGTCGGTTCTAGCCTGCTATATAAGGGTGGGCTGGTAGAAAAAATAGCCGCACTGGTAACCCAAAGGCATAGGATTTGGTTCAAGATATGTGGGGAGGCATATAAAGTGGGGGCTCAGGGGGTCCTCCCCCATTTTTAGCATTAAACACTTAATTTCCTGCATTCTGGTGAATTTTCATGCACCTATTTCACATTTGTTCTGCATAAATTCATGCTGTAAATGTCTTTATTTATGTAAAGGAAAACACAGAGGACAATTGAAATTATAAAAACATACTAGAATATAATGAAGTAATTAATGAAGGCATTAGTAGATTATCAAGTCAACACACATAGACATAATTTACTCCTCCCTCCTGGCCTCGTAGTTCATGACTAATGTATGATCCAAATTGACAAAGGCCTTAAAGTCCCTGAAAAACTATTTTCTCATTAGCTTTTTACGATGAGGGATGGCAACACATTCTCACTCCCATCGCGTACAGTATAGACGCTAGGGCATGTGCCTTTGGCATTGTTAGTGATGCCAAAGGTCTCCTTTAGCGTCATATCTAAACACGCTTGTTCCAGACTCTTGGCGTCACTTTTGACGCTTTGGGTTGGGACGTACGTTTAACTGACATGCGGCACAAGCAGGGGACAGTTAGGTTTGGGAAAAGATTGTGGGTGGGGTTATAAAATGTACGTTTCAGTGACACATGGGACAACAACGGAACACAAACCCCGGTCTCCTGGGTGAAAGTCCTGTGTTGTTTGACCCATCCACCACCCCAACCAACCTCCCTACGCAGCATTTCGGGCATTCATACTACTCGCTACTGTTGTTGGTCTTAATACTACGTCATCTTTTTAAAATGTTATTATTTTGGGCATTGCAGGCCTTTTATTTTTATAGGACAGATGAAGGCATTAAAGGGGAGAGAGAGGGGGAATGACATGCAGCAAAGGGCTTCAGGTTGGAGTTGAACCCGCGGCCGCTTCGTCGAGGAGGAAACCTCTATATATGGGCGCCCGCTCTACCAACTGAGCAATCCGGGGGCCGAGACAGGAGCAATCATGATCATATGATTCTCTTGCCAGTAAATGGCTGCTGAGCCATTCCCTTTAATGAACAGTATTCGTATAGACCTAGTTTTGTACTGATCTGAAAGTAACTAAGTATCTAAACTAGGAACATAATGAATATTCTACTGAACTGAAGACGGTCAGAATCAGTGCGAAATGTTGCCGTGGCATGAACTGTGATACCTTCACTTACTAATATACACAGGAAGTGCACTTGAAGGGTGATGTGATCACTTAGGTTAGAAAAAAGTGAATGAACTACATAGTCAGTGGCTTCGAATCCTTAAACGGAACTAAACGTAATGATTCAAATCAGCAAATTGATTCAATCTCACTCTCTGTTTATGTCTTGTATCTCTCTTTCTTTGTATTTTACCAGTGTCCACAACCATACTGATGACTCCATGTATCTGAGTCATTAGGGGAGGGTTGGCTCTACATGTAAACACTTGGATGGCCCCATTCCGCATTATAATTGAGATCAATGACAGATTAAGAACAGGATTAAGGTTAAGGTGGAAGTAGGGTTAAGGAGGTTGTGGTACAAGTGAAACAGCTAGCGAAGCGAGACCGTAAGGAGCTGTTAAGACTCTGATGAAGCTGCTCACCTGAATGGAAATGAGAGCCTGCTCTCATTATAACTCTGCTCATCGAACTTAAACATCAAGCACAGTTGGGGTTGTGATGTTAATGGGCGTGCCCTGACCTTGTTTACAACAGCTAGAAACTTTGGGACAGTAATATAAGGCAACAATTTTTGTTTTTCAGCTCAGGACTTAGACTTATTAATTAGATTTCCTAGGACCTCATGGATACACATCAATACTCTTGTCATGTGGGGAACCATCAGAAGTAGGCCCATGACCCATTTTGGTCCCAGACCTTGTTTCAAGGGACCCAGTTAGAGGGCCATGGATACAGTAATTCTGTGGCAGTACTTGCTGTCCAAACTTCTTTTTTTAACCATCATTTGTAGATTGGGGTTTCTAACGGCAACGTTTGGAAAAGAAAATGTAACAAGGTGAAACATTTGGATAATGACTTCAATCCAGGGATACAAGCAAGCAATTTGGCTTCACAGGAATCCCATTCCACAGTGAAATTTATATTAACTAAAAGATGGTTTGCCAGAGCCAGTTCTGAAAAGTAATACTGCAGGTCACAAGTACAATGTCTATTTTAGATTGCCAATGGCTGTAGGCCTATTGGTATAAACAGTATTATCCCTGATACCATAGCAACAGCCTTGAGTATTTCAAATCTGAGAAAAGTGACTTGATATGATGTATTTTAACACATAGGTAAGAAAAAGGTAGAAAGTTAGAAAACCATGCTTGAATAGACGGTTGTTGGTGTGGTGTATTTTTTGGCTGGACCAGAGGACTAGCCCTACAACCTCAAAACTCTGCCCCGCTGTCCTTCTGTCAGTGAGTGATGAAGTTCCACCATTGGTTCGAGTGAGTGTGATGACGTCAGTGTTGGTGTTTCCCCACTGGCCATTGCCTTTTCGAAATGTATTTATGCCACACAGGCTTTTACCTCCGATATCGCCCACGCACAGGCAGAGTAGGCTACATGCCGATGAACAAGTAAGCCTATAATAAACAATCACAAACAGCAGTGACACAAGGCTGGGCAGGTTTTGATATTTCATCATATAAAAATTGAGGGGAATTGAAACTCCAGGAGAACAGCAAATCAAAAGGGTTGGAAAGCAGTGGATACATATTTGATCATTTATCAGCTAGATCTAGATATAGATATAGGAAAATTGAAAGAGTACCAGTGCTTGGTATCAGAAAATACATGAAGTTCAGTACACATAGTATTAAAAATGAAAATGTAGAACTTCTGCATCCCTAAAAATATATATTTAAAGAAATAGTTTGACATTTGGGGAAATACACTACACTTTCTTGCTGAGAGTTCAATGAAGAAAATGATACAACATTCATATCTGTACTCTAAATATGAAGCTACAGCCAATGCAATTAGCTTAGCCTAGATTAATTGACTGAAAGCAGCAGGAAACACCGAAACACCTCCGAAGCTCACTAGTTAATAGGTTACTTCCTGTTTGTTTGCTCAATCCAAAATGTAAAAAACACAAGTTGGGTTTTTACACAGTTTCATGCTAACTGTGTCCCCACTGCTTCCAGTCTAGCTAAGCTAATCTAAGCTAAACATCTCCTCTAATGCATTCTCATTCTCAGCATGAAAGCAAATATGTGTATAGGTCAAAATGGCTAACTATTTCTTCGAGGTGCTGGTCATTGGCAGGTTTACCATACAGATTACAGCTTAAAGACAGTTTGTCTTGATGGACTTGACTTAAAAACAAAAAGAAAATTACTTAAACCAAATGTTTGATTAGGACTTATAATACAGTGGCAAAAAGTCATTGCATTGTAAAGGAGCCTAGGCTATGTATTCTTTGTTGCCTTGGAAATGAGATCTGCAAGAATTTCTTTCTCCATTTGGGTTTTTTGTGTGATTTTTTTTATTTTTTTTTGCCTCATGTTGTACAACAGATGTCCAGTCCTGCAAAGAAAACATTGCAGGACTAGTAGTGACAATGAGTTTGTGAGTGAACCGGTTGTCGGAAATGGGTTAGGTTTACTATCTGATGAGCAGTTGACCTTAAAACAGATTAATAATGTTACACACTGACATCATGGTCAATAACTGTAACTTACATGTATCCTTTGTATATGTAGTCCCATATATCTTTGTGTTGCATGTATTCAAGAGTAGATCACCATTTTTTTGTGTCAAAACTTGGATGGACAAGAGTGTGACTAAGAAATGGTGTGAGATAGAAAAGACACAGATAAAGATAGTGTAAAAGTAGGAGTTAGAGAGAAAAAGCCAATAAGAAAGTGAGTCTGAAAAAGTAAGAGGGAGTGAGAGTAATTTCCGCATTATGCCAACAAAGGCAGGCATGAGAGAGAGCAGAGAGGCTGAACTAGAGGCACACACACACACACACACACACACACACACACACACACACACACACACACACACACACACACACACACACACACACACACACACACACACACACACACACAGGCAAGAGGATTCATGAGTTGAATCACTAAAGATCCAATCCTATCAGTCCTGATGAAAGTCTTCTGCTGAGAGCTGTATGACCACAGCTTGCTGCTGCTGCTCCTAACACATTGCACACTGTTGATGAGTCACTCAGATAGAGAAAGAAAGAAATGTAGACAAAATAAAATTCACATCAGTCACTGGGTTGTCATGACGGTGATTAGATCTCTCCCTTCTTGTATGATTCCACATTTTTAAGTTGGGACAGACCTGCAATGAACAGATAATAACATCAAGCATAACTAGAAATACCCTGATGAATGGACCAAAACGTTGTCACATGTAATCCTAATGCCAGTGTTGGGAAAGTTCACTTTCTACATGAACTAGTTCAAAGTTCAGTTCACAAATTTTAAAATGAACTAGTTCAGTTCATAGTTCATACTTCAAAATTTTGAACTAAGTTCACAGTTCCAAAAATCAACTAGTTCATAGTTCTTTTTTTCCATATGTTGCTTCAGTTCAATGTGCCGTTTCAGATTTGCTGTGGATGTGACTGAAGTGCGGACTTTCTTTTGGGCAAAGTTTGCACAGAAATGTACGATTTTTCCCATCCTCACTGACCTTGTCATAAAACTCGTTTAAATGATCATACGACGCCTCCTTGCTGCTTTGTCGGCTACATGCTGCTGTCGACACCATGCTGCTTTTTGTTTTGATGATGCATGCGGCTATGCAACACTGGTGGCTGGTGTTGCCAGATTGGGTGTTTTTTCCGCTATGTATTAAGCCCTGTTTATGGTGTGTTTTAGCCGGGTTTTCGCCTGCAAGGCTCTATAGAAATCTGGCACCCTATTGAACGAGGTTAAACTGAGAGAGCGTGCCGTTCACAGACACCAGAATGAACGAGTTCACAGTAACGTTCATCAGGCAGTAATACAGTACGTTCAGTTCATGTTCGCCCAAAATATGAACGAGTTCATGAACTATTGTTCAATGAACGCGTTCAGGCACAACACTGCCTAATGCTAATAGAAGCGGTACGTTTTGTTAGGTTGTATCTGAAATACAGTGGACCGTCAATTTAAATATAGTGTAATACCAGTGCTTTCACAGTTTGAGCCCGTCAGCCAATTATAATTCAATTAAATTCAATTTTATTGTCATTGACACAATGTGCAGTCAAATAACAAAATGTAGGTCAATGGCTTCCAACAAACAGTGCGGGTGGTGGGCACATACACACTAGATTAAAAAAAACACAATATTATTAACATTATCAACATTATTTACAGACTCAGAATTATTGATACACTCTGCAAGTGAGGTAAGATGTATCTAAGGAGCAGGAAGAAAATAGGAACAAGGAACAGGACAGCAGATGGGATTATAAACGTGCAAATATTGTAAATGTACTCGTGCAAGTAGCATAGCAAATGGAAATATAAACATATAAAAGTATGCAGTAACAGGGAGAGGATGGGGCGCTGGGGAGAGAGTTGATATTTTGATGGGTAAGAGAATCTTGGATGTGAGCATGTGTGTATGTGTGAAGTAGGGTTTGGGGGGGGGGTTAGTTTAAAGGGGAGGGTGGTTGTATGTGGGTAAGTAAAGTTCAGCGGGTAGGTATCAAAAGATATGGTAATATCCCTCATAGATTTCAACAGAGCATCATGGCTAAAGGGTGTCAAAATTCACTTACCCTGGTTCACGAATTATATTTTTCAGTTGGAGAATTGAAATATACAGTAAAACAAAACATATCCAGAAGAAAATTTGCTTTTTTGTTGTGCATTAGTTTTTAATGTGAGCTATAGTGGTATTCATCAGAATGAGTGCTACAGGAATTCATGACCTCAGACTTGTGGATAATATGGTTTGCTCGCATTTTGGCAGGAAAAACGAGTATACAACAAAATATATAGTTTTCATACAGACTTTTGTATACATTATATATTCTAGTGTATTATCATATTTTGTTTAACATGTGCAAATATAATTTTTTTTTACCTCAACCTCAAACCAGATAAAGACTTGCGCCCCCCCTGTGATCTTTGCTGCCCCCCCTGGGGGTGCCCGGACCCCGGGTTGGGAACCACTGCTGCAGATAATGATATTAACTAACTTCTTCGTTATTATATCTGTTGATGTTGAATTTTCCCCTATGGATGCATTAACTGTTATAAATAAACTGTATTTATCAGCCATTTTCAATGCTTTCATTCTTACCAAGTTTTTTGTAGATGAGGAAATCATTTAAAGTTTCATCCCTGTGATTAGAACCAGAAATTAGTCCGACACGTTTGTAAAACATGTCAGACAATTTTGAAGTTGTCGACGGGCATCATTTTTGCTGTTTTCCACTGCTTCCTGTCTTTGTGGTAGGCTAGGCTAAACCCATTTTGGACCTATGCATATAGAGAGGTGAAATTGATATTGATCTTTTTTTTGATATGACGAAAACAAGCACTTATTCTTTTAAAGGTGATACCTATAACATTTTACTTTAGCTATCAAAATATAATTTTTACATTAATTGTGATACTTTTATTAGTTAATTATTGGAAAGAAATGGTCAAGATATTCACCAAAGCATTTTGCTGACAGGAGTTGTGTTTCTTAAATGTACAACCACATTTCCCATAGCCTCTGGTAAGGTGATCTGCATTGTATACAGTAACTATATATTTGCCTCCAAATTAACATGCCAGCGATTTATTGATGTTAAGACTCTTCAAACTGTATTATTTATTAGTTTCACCTGGCTGTCAGTTGTCTTTGGCTGTCAAACTGTTGCTTCTTTGTCAGTCTGACGGTTTACATCTGTCTCTCTGTCTCTTTGTCTATTATCCAGTGGCTGTGTCTCTCTTTGTTTCAACAATCATTGGCCGCCTGTCTGGGAGAAGTTTATATGTCTTTGTTTTACTCTGTCCCCTGATATCTCCTTGAAGTTTTTGCCTGAAAACCATTTAATGCCTACCATACCCTAGAAGACTTTGTACAGAGTTTGAAAAGACTAAAGTCTGGCACCATCTCACGTCTAAAGACAATCATCTCACATCTAATGTTAAAGACTGTCATAATATGTAAAGACTGGAGAGCTTGCAGGGTTGCAAATTGCAAGACTACAACTAGATTTGTTTTGAAAAATTTAACTAAGCTAGCTAGCTACTGCAAGCGTTAGCTAGTAACTTCAGGGAGAGTTTGCCGATTTTCTGTTCTGCTCATAGACTGTTAATATTAATGGACAACGCATCCGGTTCGGCGAAGTGCTGCAAATGCTGAAGTGCCTTAAACCTGCATTCTATCTGAATTCCAGCAGGGGGCGACACGTGCGGTTGCAAAAGGAGGTCGGTTTCTGTAGAAGTCTATGAGAAAGTGACCCACTTCTCACTTGATTTATTACCTCAGTAAACATTTTTATAATGAGTTTATGGTCTCAATCGCTAGTTTTAAGTCTTCTGCAAGACAGAATGATGTTAATTTTTTGAATTATGGTCTCGTTGATTTTAAAATCGGCGATAAAGCAGGGGGTGTTTTAGGGCGGGGCTATGATGTGATTGCCAGTGAAAGTGTGTAACGTAGAGTGTAAGCAGCTCCTCCCTCACTCCACCCTCTTGTCTAAAATGGTCACATCCGCAACTAGGATGGCTGTGCCCGTAATGGCATACTCGACGACGGATAGCAGATCTCTACAAACCAATGGGTGACGTCACACATGCTCTGTTCATTAATATACGATCTATGGTTCTGCTGTATGTTCAGATGAATGGCAGCAGTGCCTGGACGTCTGCGTTTATCTGCCGGTAAAACTCCCTTTGGATGACACGCTCCTGAAGGGTTGAAAATCGGCAACTTTCCCTCTTTAGCGTTTAGCTTAGCACGGCGCCATGGCAACAATAAACAACTCAGGCTCTACCCGTTTGCTTCTTCCTGTTTGGTGCTGGAGGGAGCGCACCCATTGGTTGTTGACAATGTTCATGTGATTTAACTTCACTACCAAGACTTAAAACTTCCGAAAATATCAAACACATTTGATTTTTTCGGAACGTCAAGACGGGAAAAAGACTGACAACCCTAGCAAGATTCTCATGATTAAATTCCGATATTGGAAAATAGTCTGCGACAATGGAATCGCTTTAAAAGTCTTTTGGTGTAAGGTCGACATAAGTTTAACAGGAAGTTTAAAAGTTTTGTGGGTTTCAACAATGACAAGTTGTAATTTGGACGCACAGGTGATCCGGCATGGTATAGACATAAAAAAAAAAAAAAGGTTGTAAAGATACACGGTCAGAACATTCAACAACCATCAGCTAATGTATGCTGAAGAGGATTGTGCTCGGATATTTAGAGGGCAGGAGCTTGGGGAGGGACAGAGTGTCCTTGTTTAAAGTAGGGTGCCACTTTTTTGCATGCTTAAAGCAGATAAACCCCAATCTCAATACAAAAAGTACTTGAATTAACCTATTTCATGAGGGCAGTCAGAGTAGCAGAGGAGAGACAAGACAAAGAGTTTACAGGCCTGCTTGCGTAAAGCACTGCTGACATGCTTCCAGATAAACGCTAACACATTATAGTGCGTTCCATTTACCTCGGAAGCCGGAGCAGGGAATGACATCACACCTGAGTTGAATGCGTTCTATTTACAAGTCGGTTTTTTCATTGTGGGGTAGGCTCTAGCCAGGTTAGCCATTGTTAGCAATACCATTTATTAACAACGCATTACACTGTTTTTTGTGCATACAAACAGCGTAACAACATGTCCACAGATAGAAGTTGGACAGGACTATGTGTATGACTGATTTATTGAGACACAAATAAGACAGAGGTGCTAATAACTGTATGTTACTACAGCTTTCACAACTGTTAATGCACGGGGCATCCATGTTGGATTTTGAGCTCGGGGTACTGCAAAGTTGTCCGAGTTCCAAACTCGGAAATCCGAGGTCAGGGGGCATTTCCGACTTTGACCTCGGAAAATCCGACTTTCAAGTACAAATAGACTGCACTATATATTTAGCATGTTACCATGCTAACATCTTCTAATTATCACTAAGCAGAAACTACAGCAGGGTGATGGGAATGGCATTAGTGTTGCAGGTATTTGGTCATTAAACAAAGTCACTCAATCAATTAATTTGTCATGTAAAGAAATCATATAAAATACAATTCCAGGGAAATTTTATGCTGTCAGAGGGGCAGTCTTAGGCAGTGTCCTCATTTAGGATCCTAGTGGCCTGAGGGTAGAAGATTCCCCTGAGGCTCTCAGTGCTGGCCCGGTGTATCTGGTACTTTCTACCCAACCTCAACAGGGAGAAAAGACTGTTACCCGAGGGGTTTTGTATCTTTAATGATTCTCCTAGCCTTTTTCTTGCAGTGATAAATATCCTTCAGGCAGGGTAGGGCACCGCCTATTGTGTGTTCAGTCAAACAAACCACAGGTCTTGTTCTGTGGTGTTTCCGTACCAGGCAGTGAAGTTTCTCCTTAGTATTTGAGGGGATAGCCGGAATTTCCTCAGGTGCCTGAGGTGAAACTGTCTCTACTTTGCTTTTTTCAGCACTGAGTCAGTATGCACTGGTCCCAGGTCAGACTCCGTGTGATATGGACACCAAGATACTTGAAGCTGTGCAACCTCGAATCAATTTTTGAATTGATGATGGCGCTAGAGGAAAGTTAAGAGATCACTGGGGTTATTACCGTACATCTTGAGGGGAACATGAATATATATACCAAAGTCATAGCAATCCTTACAAGCCCTATTCGCATGTGACTAGTATTACCTGCTGACCTCTTGCCTTTTGTAATAATTATGCAGGTTGTCTGTCGGGTAATTTCTAAATCACACGTGGTCCCTAGATGATACAAATCCTGTGCGAATAGGGCTGTTGTTGTTGAGATATTTCAGTAAAAGCAAAAAATGTTGCTAGCAGATCATCAGAATTATTAGAAATTCATCCTATGGGGACCATGAATGTCTTAACTTTCATCTTAACCCATCCAGTACTCCACTATAAAGTTAGATTTATGTAATTGTTACCAATAGAAAAGTCATGGCATGTCTCTTTTGTGACTTGTTACTTTCAATTTAATAATAAAGCTTATCTTCGCCTCTCAAGGGGCAATTTGAGGGAAGCGAGTTTGCAAACACAAATGCATATAAACAATTCAATTGCACGCATAAAAACATTCTAATAATACATATATGACAATGTTAGAAAGAATTGAGATACACAGGGATTATCTCCAATCTGCAGATGGCCAACAATATCCAACACTACAAAGGGAAATTATGTCAAAAAGTGTTTAAAGTGCAAGTGCATTACTAATCTATATACAGGGTCAACTGGTCTTGTTCTATGGCTGTTCACAAGTCTGATGATCTCTGGGATAAAACTTTTAGAGGAAATCTAAAACACATTCCTGGTGGCATCAGTTTAAAGTAGTCATAGAGGATGTGTAGGGTCACTGATAATCGTTAATGCTTTTTTGAAAACTTAGTCAGTATTAACTGTACAAAGGATCTTTGTGTTTTGCCAATTATTCAGTTCAATTATATAGTTCAACAACTCCTTGACAAAGTGATGTCAACCCGCAGAACAATGAAAAAGTTAAAATACTTCAAACAAGAGAGGAATAAGTTGACAGTATATATATATATATATATATATATATATATTTCGGTGTCTGAGATGAGGTCTTGCTGAATCTTGTCAGCAGGAGCAGGAGGTAACATGCCCATTTAACTATTTCGGTGAAAGTGGTGACGCTCTGAATATTTGCGAAGTTCTGTGCCGACAGGCAAGGTGGGTGATGCAGGTTGCTGGTTTTCTCGGATAATTGCAAACATCCAACTTGACTCACTGTTATGATCCAAACTGTACATACAATACTTCAATACAAGTATTTAAACCAACTCTTTCTTTGTGGCACACACATGCGCACAACACACACACACACACACACACACACACAACACACACACACACACACACACACACACACACACACACACACACACACACACACACACAGAAATGTCTAACCCAGATTCAGACAGCAGCATAGCCCAGGACAGGACAGCCTCTCTCCCTCTCTCTCTCTCTCTCTCTCTCTGTGTGTCCCAGAACAGAACAGCAGGGTATTTCCTTGTGGAACACTAGGAAAAACCCTGAGAAGTGAAACAAAGTCACAGGATATTCGCTGCAGATACTCTTGGAGCTATATGAAGGCACAATAGCAATCTAGTTCAAGGATGATGCAGCTCTTTGTCCAACTTTGTTGGAGTGTGTGTGTTTTCAAATGCGTTCATAGGCTGTTTATGAACGTTTATCCAACTTTTTGATGTTGATCCATGTCAGGAGGCAAAGAGGTCAAAGGTCAGGTTTAGGCTCCAGTACAAAATCCCAGGGCTGATAGAAATTTTGTCAGATGTCCACATGCCTGATGTTACAGCAAATCCCAGATTTGTATGTATATGTGTGTGTGTGTGTGTGTGTGTGTGTGTGTGTGTGTGTGTGTGTGTGTGTGTGTGTATACTTAGCTGATGTACCCTAATCACTGATGACACAAGTGCTGATGTAACTGATGTGGCATCAGGCTACCTGTGATTAGTTGGTTCCAGATAAACACACCAGTGACTCACTGTGCTTTGTGGATGGAGCCATTCCCTACAATCCTGTGACCTTGTTTCATCTGCAAGCCTAAAGCCTAACACACGCATGCACACATACTGTTAGCAGTGATGCAAACCAGAAAGCTCTGTTAGATGTTCATGTATGAATCACCCTCATCCTCATCAGCTGGTTAAGAGTGACATGAGATAATGGAGGAGCTTAGCAGATTCCTGGATTAGACTTTCTCTTCCTGTCTTTCTTCTCACCTCACCTTGATGTGCCTGCGTTTTTCTTTTTCCTTTGTGTCCTCCATCTACTGTTTGCTTTGGTTCTTCTGTCCTCTATCTCCCTTGTCCTTTTGGCTTTGGCATCCCTTTGGCAGTGTATGCAATACTTAATTTTTTTACCAGGGGGGGACGGTTCGTTTCGTTCAACTGTCTCATTAACAACTTTCCATGACACCGCCCGCAGCTATATAGTTCAGAGAATATTATAGATCTAAAACAAAACTGACAAAAGGGCGGGGCTCAAAGAAAAAGTCCCAATTGCAAATTTGTCTGCTACTTCAACACCACAGACAGTGCTATGGATTTATTAATACACAGGCCGCGATCAGCAAGTTGGAATACCCGAGGCGCACTGCACTGCCTTTCTTGTTGAATACGCCCCTATCAGACCA
This sequence comes from Perca fluviatilis, assembly GCF_010015445.1. NCBI lineage: Eukaryota > Metazoa > Chordata > Actinopteri > Perciformes > Percidae > Perca > Perca fluviatilis. The sequence continues at coordinate 33,197,825 of NC_053119.1, forward strand.
GTTGCGTCTTTTTGTGATCCCTGCTAGGCAACTCTCAAATCACCCCTCCTCAGCCAGCAGTTTTTCTGCTTTGAAGTAAATGATGTCTGGCGTTTTTTTTCCACTCTGAGTTGAAGTTTTTTCAACTCAAACATTCAGGGTGCTCCAAGAATAAACCAAGAGGCCTTCAGCAACGCAAAAGCAGCTAGCAAAAAGGTTAACTCTCATTGAAAACAATGACAAAAAGCCACCCCAGGCTACTAAAACGCGCTCTGTCTGATCGTGGTCTTAAGCTTTCCGATTTCCGAGCCATGGTCGGGGCCATAGATTCTAACTTGCACAAACCCAGTTAAACGATTAATGAGTCAGGCAGACTAGACAAACATATTCCACTAAACAATCCCTCGGTCCCTGCGCTCTCTCCGCTACTAGTGGATATAGAGGGGAATGACATTCCCCATCATCCCCCCTCAAATCACCTGCAGGGTATAATTGATCCTTCCCCGAACAGTGATTGTCTTATCATAGCTTAGCAACTGCACGGCTGACCTGCCAAGCTTTAGATTTCTACACGTTAAAGCGGTGTGCATTAGTGCTGTAGTAAGAGTGATACTCGGTACAAAGTGTTAGGAGGGTTGTCTTTTATTTTAAGCTACACCAAAATCAAAAACACAAGAGCAACATAATAAGGAATTCATGAACCCTTGTGTTGTCTTCCTGTCAACCTTTTTCGATGTTTTTGACGCCTTTGTTTTTGCTTTTTCCAACGTTTGAAATTGTTAAATTTTTCTTCTACACATTTTCAGCACTTATTTCTACATCCCATATTTTCTGATATAAAACAAAAATTGAAAATGGGTCATTGTGACCTGAAGTCAACACAAGGGTTAAACGGTGTATTGATCTGCTGTAACGTAAGCTTAGCAGTTAGCTGTTAGCATGCCAGGCTAATTTACTACCTAAAATAGTAACCTTGCATTACTTCCAAAGTCAAGCGTCATATCATTAGCTAATTACATTATATTGTGGGACTACAAGTTACATTAGAAAAGTCCCTTTTTCAAGACCGGAACCTCCATTGTGTTAAAGCCAAAATTATTGGAAGATTGTGATTTTGTCCTGATCTGTATTTTTTTGGACAACTCCAGCAATTCTATCAAAAAGATAAAGAGAGTGTTACCTTTGCCAAACTCCTTGGTTATTCTTTTTCCATAAAAAGTTGTCCTTTCTAAAAGTAAAGCATGCTGTTTGAAAATGAATAATAAAGCATAAATCTAACCTTTGTGTTGGCTGTCCAAGAATATTTTGTAAAGTAAGCATCCAAACTGTGTTCTGTTGGAACAAATGAGAATTTGATTACAGTTGTATTTATTATACTGTATTATTTTGGAGATAACTAGCTTTACCTCTACAATACATGAGCAATGCTCACAATGTTAAAAGAAGGGAAAGCAGTAAATCAGCACATCTGAGAGGCTTGAATCAGCATATATTTGGTATTTTTAGCCACACGGCTCTAGGGATGGCAATGTCAGTAGGCCTAGTCCGTTGGTCCACCACTTTGGTATAGATTGAAATAATGATCAACTTTTGGATTACCGTAATGTTTGGAATATAAGACTTTTTTTGACCTGGAAATACAACTGAAAAAGTGGGGTCGTCTCATATTTGGGGTCTAGACTTTTTTTATGGTAATACACCCACAACAACAGATGTCGCCAACAACACAAAACGAGTAAAACGCATGTTGCCCTCATAACTGAAGCAAGTCACTGTGCCTCACAGCTAGCTAGTGCCAGGGCCTGAAACATGGAGAGACCATAGACTGTTAATATTAATGTACAGAGCATGTGTGACGTCACCCATTGGTTTGTGGCACTGTGCTATGAGTCGTTGAGTTTGTCGTTACGGGCGCAGCCATCCTGGTTGAGGATGTGACGATTTTAGACGACAGGGAACAGTGAGGGAGGAGCCACGTTACGTTACACACTTTCACTGGCAATCACATCATAGCCACGCCCTAAAACATCCCCTGCTATATCGCAGACCATTATTCAAAAAAATAACATAATTCTGTATTGCAGAAGACTTAAAACTAGCGATTGAGAGCTTAAACTCGTTATGAAAATGTTTACTGGGTTAAATCAAGTGAGAAGTCCGTAACTTTCTCATAGACTTCTACAGAAACCAAACTACTTTTGCAACTGCTCGCCACCTGCTGGAATTCAGATTCAGGTTTAAGGCACTTCCGCATTTGCAGCACTTCGCCGAACCGGATGCTTTGTCTGTTAATATTAACAGTCCATGGGAGAGACACAGCGATTGTCTCGAACAAAGTCTCAGCTGGACTCAAACCAGCTGATGGTCGCGCTACGACTCAGCTGTTCAAGTCGCAGAGGCTGGTTTTAGAATGTAAGGGACGTCACCTGTTTGGTTTCAACAGTAACAAATAGAAGAGAAGTCAGCTGGTAAAGTCAGCTATAAGACATGAAATTATCCATAATCCATTTTATTTTAATGTTACAAACAGCTGGTCGAAATGGCAGAGTTTTAGACGGAGCCTCAACGACTGCCCGAAAGGACGGGAACGTTATATGGTCAAGCGAGATAGAGAGAGACTGAAGGGAGAGAGCGCCCGCCGCCCAGTGGCATTAGAACAAAGTAGTGAATCAACGAAATAAAATGTGTTATCGCCGATTCATCACTAGAAGTGTAACTGTAGCAAGCATCTCACTATCACTAACGTTATCCACAGTCATATTTAGACGCAACAAATGATATATCCAGCTACGAAAAGCCTAAAAGTCAGAAGTTAGAACGGAAGTGCAATGAGACGTTGTCATTGAGATGATACCCCGTCTGAACACGCAAACAGCCAGAGTAAGGGCGGTTACACATCAGTACACATACACGTCCACAAGGCTACGCATCGCTGCGCTCCGGCCGCCATTATGCGTCGATGCGTAGCAAAATGTGTCGTCACAGGTTTTGTTACGCGCCGATGCACGCAATACTATGCGTAACTATATGTTATATTTCTTCTACCACTTACCCCTTCCCCACTTCCATCTCACCCTCCGACCACCCCGACACTAGTAGCTTCGACTGTTTGTGCAGTTACCCCACCATCTCATCCCCCCTACCAGCCCGACATCATCAGCCTCCCGTGGTGGTAAAAGGAAGCGTAAGAGCGTCAGGCCGATTATGGATCCATGTGAGACTACCCTCCTTGATAGGCTGCAGGAAATGCAGGAGAGAGAGGGTGAGGGAAAGCGAGAGGAGCGACATACACACCACTTTTTGTAATTATCTGTGCCATTTTCTACAAAATCTTCCACAGGAACAAAGCTGCTCGCGTTGACTATGTTACGGCCCAAAATCTTACCGTGGTCCTCAAAGCGTCGAGGAGAGTGTGTGATTACTGAAAAACGGAATGATGCCCATTACCAGAGCAGTCATTCAGCTGAAGGCCTTGGAAATATTTACCGTTAATTTGAATGTGACACTTTCATCTAAAAAGATATTGAAAATATTATTTACAACTTAAGATGTTAAAAATAACAGCCTACCTTGTTTAATTCAATCTGTTTTTATTAGAATTATATTCAAATAAAATTATTTTCTTTATAAAAACAAGAAATGGTCTTCAAAGTATTTTTCCAAATATTTGTCTTGAAAGAGAGGGGGTTGTCTAATAATCAGGGTCGTCTTATATTCAGACCAATATGGTATTTGCAATAAAATGCCATGAGACATACATTGTGAGAATAAAACCTAATGACTTTAAAGATTGCCTGACTTTTCCTCCTATGCCACCACGAGTCGAACATTTCAATTTGAGCGTTAGATGGTGAACACTGTAAACCTTATACCTGCTAAATGGCTAAACAGCTCTATATGAAACCAGAGCAGAGCCAATGGACAGCCCTGTCATAAACCCCTCCTTTTGCTTTAAATGTCCCATGGCATGAAAATGTCACTTTATGAGGTTTTTTAACATTAATATGCATTCCCCCAGGCTGTCCTATGGTCCCCCAGTGGCTAGAAATGGCGATAGGTGTAAACCGTGCCCTGGGTGTCCTGCTCTGCCTTTGAGAAAATGAAAGCTCAGATGGGCCGATCTGGAATCTTTCTCCTTATGAGCTCATAAGGAGCAAGGTTACCTCCCCTTTCTCTGCTTTGCCCGCCCAGAGAATTTGGCCCACCCATGAGAGAGAGACATCATGGCTTTCAAACGAGCAAAGTGGCAGTTGGTTAAGACCACACACCCCACCCTTCACCTTGCCCCCCTCCCCTCTCTCCTCCTCAATAGCTACTTACACAGAAATGGCACATACTAAGGAAAGCTCATTGTGGGACTGGCTCTAGTGGCTGTAATTCTGCAACAAGGCTGAATTTCGGGAAAGAGACTTCAGATACAGTATTAGGGGACCACTAAGGTCTATATAAAAGCACCCAAAGAGCACCATGTCATGGGACCTTTAATGTAGAGGTTGTCAATCTTTCGGCCACTGCTGTAATTATGCCGGCTCACCACAATTAATCTGTTAATGATTCATTGATGTTGAATACGTAACACCTTTTAACTCCACCTTTTATCTTCCTTTTTAGTCTCTCCCCATGTCATTCTCCATTACACCCTCTTGTCACACACTCCTGTTCCTTCCTCCTCATCACCTCACTTCATCTCTTTTTCCTTTCTCTCTTCTTGCTCTCCACCTGCAGCTCTTTTTTTCTTCTTTTTCAAGCCCCCATTGAACAGGTATCTCTTTTCTCTCCAGGCAGTTGATTCATCCTGAAACAGGTTGTTCCTGGGAAAAGACGGGAGTGGGACAGGAAATTTTAGTCTATATCCACGAGATTCCACCTAAATCCGGTGGATTTCTGAGGACTATCAGGGCTCCAGACTAACTTTTTGCCTTGGTTGCACTGGTGCGCCTAACTTTTTTTATTTAGGTGCACCAGCACAAAATATAGGTGCACCCAAATGTTTCCTTGCATCGCCGTTAACGCTGAATGGCGATACACGATATATAGCTCTGTATTTTTTTACAAAGTGGGCTAAATGTTTTAAGTCAAAGCCACTTTTCACAAGCTCTTTTATTAAAACAGATTGTGATTAAAATAAAATGCAAAGACAGGGTTTCCTTTACCAGTTTGAAAATATACAGCTGCAACACATGTAAATGAAAGTTATCTAAAATAAATAGCCTAGGATATATATATAAAAATAGAAAATATATATATCTCTGAGAAAGCTCCTTCACTTGTTTTCAACAACAATAACAGACTGATTAAAAAAGAAAGAGGACGCCCAGATGGCTCAGTTGGTAAATATAGAGGTTTGACTCCGAATTGCGGCCCTTTCCTACATGTCATCCCCCCCCTCTCTCTCCCCTTTCATGTCTTCAGCTTTCCTATCAAAATAAAGGCCGAAATCTTAAAAATGGACTGAAGCATATGCTACTCAGAGAGTGACAGCTGACTCATTAGCAGCGTTACACCCGTCTTGTGTAGGCTATGAAATGTCTGTATCGTCACTGCGCTGCATTTTTATGAACTATGATCCAGGAGGCTCCGTCTTACACGCCATTACTCAACGAACTGAAGTTAGTTGCATTTAATAACTTCTAATGTGTTTTTCGCCGTGGCGGCGGCAATAATAGAGAGTTACCAGCGGAAAACACTGGTACCAATACAGGTTTCCCTCTCAGACTTAACAATATACAGCTGTGTTAATAACAATTAAAACTGTAGACAAATGTAAGTAGTTTGGACCGGCGGCGCTGTGTCTCTCCATGTTGCAGGGGAGCCGTGTGAATGGGGGCGGGGCTGCGCGGAGGAGAGATCCAAACACAGGCACGGGTTTACAGAAGGAATGGGTCATGTAACGCAACATTTAACCATATCGATATAAACGACATCGCTTCGTTCGTGGAGAGGCAGTGGATGCGAGGATGTTAGGTGCAACCTAGGAAAAAACTTAGTCGCACCCTTACAAATTTTGGTTGCATTTGCAACCAAATTGGTCGCACTCTAGAGCCCTGACTATGGTTAACTGCTCCTCAGATCTCTGCAGGGTAAATCCAGACAGCTAGCTAGACTATCTGTCCAACCTGAGTTTTCTGTAGCACGACTAAAACAACTTCTTAACGTACACGTGTTCCACCAAAACAAGTTCCTTCCCAAGGCTATTTTGCAGCAGCAACATGGCTCCGCTCGGGGCTTAGCGCTGCCCATGACGATTGTGATTGGTTTAAAGAAATGCCAATAAACCAGAGCATGTTTATCTCCCATCCCAGAATGCTGTGTGGACTAGCCAGACCCTCCTGTGCAGCGCTGTGGAGAAAGGTCTGGCAAAGCGAGACTAGGAAATTGTGGAGGACAGGATGGGAGAGAGAGAGAGAGAGAAAGAGAGAGAGACTAAAGGAGTCTTTTGTGTTGTGGTGTGAGAGCCAAGGTGAGAGCAGGTTGTGCCAAGAGTGTGTTTGCATGGCAAGCAGATTATTCATGACATTAAAACTTTGTGAATACGAGACTTCTGTCAAAAAGGTTCATGTGTGATTATGTCATTTGAAACAGTAAGACTAGTAAGTCACTAAGTCTTCTCTATTCTCACACCTCACCTCCCCCACAACCAACAGGCATGCACTCACACACACGGCGGTGTTGAGTATTCTGTGGGCCTGGCGTAGCAGCGCTGGCAGAGAGTGGCAAAGAGAAACATTGAGGCAGAGAGGAAATCAATGGCCATCGACATGCAACACTGCATCAAGACTGTTACTGCCCAGACAGAGAAAATGGAGGGAGGGATGGAGAGGCTATTTTACAGGAGAGCCCTTTGAAAGGCAGAGAAAGATAGGCGAATAGAAAAAGAGAGTAGTTGAGAAGAGGGTTGTAATTGAGAGACAGGATCTGTTTGATATAACTAGAAAGAGTGGGTGGGACAAGAGGCAGATGAAAAGGGGATTGTGATAAAGAAGGAAGGAGCGATTAGGTAGAGGAAGAAAGGAACATGTGAAGAAATTAAAGAAAGAGCGAAGCAGATATGAAAGGAAGGCTGTAAAGAAGCAGGTGGAGAGATGAAGGAGATGTGAAAAGCCCGACAGGCAGAGGCAGTGAGATGAATTCTTTTCTGATAGTAAACACAATTTCAATTTCGCGCAGATGACTACAGAGCCTGTAAACTGATACGGAATACAAACCACCACATCTAAACTGTAGCTCTGTGATAATTGTCCCCCCTTAGCGACTGTGTGAGGTATCATGTAATATGTAGCTGTTCATACTGTAGCCCTGTGTGTTTCTCACCCTCTGGCTCAGCTGTCTTTTATAATGACATTTGTCGGCCACAACAACACAAAATAACTCTCATATGGATAAAAGGGTGTACTCTGCATTTGCATTTGCGTTTGTTTCATAATAATACCTGAGAATAAATGATTTATATGAGCTCAGCAGTGATGTGATTGTGTGTAGCTGTATTATTTAAGTTTCCCTTATCACAGGGAAAAAAGGCCTTAGTGTTACTTGGCACACAGTAAAATACAATATAAAGTGATGTTCCCTATTCAATATGTCCATTTACATTTCATTAAAGGAGTGATAGAATGATTATATAGGGTATTTCACACTGTTCCTTAAGGTCTCATAATAGGGTATGTAACATTGATTGGGCTGAAAATGGCCTGAGTGCTATTTTATGGGTCCTAATAATGCCCTGTGAATTGGCCTTAGAATCAACAACATGTTTTCTGCCTTATATGGTATGCTCATGAATATTTAGATGACCTGCGCGCTGATTGGTTGCACACACACACAAACACACAAACACACACACGCACGCACACACACAATTTTCGTAAAACGGCCCATGTTTGAGCTCTACATAGTTGATTTCTCGCATAAAAAAGTCTCAGAAGTGAATTTAGTAATGAAATATCACACGAACAATGTATAACATTTCTGAGATCTGCGCGACGGAATTTCAGTCTTTCATACTACTCGCTACTGTCGCTCATTATACTATATAAAAGTAGCTGCTGCTCTGCCCGGTGCGTTCTACACACACACACTGAAGGGTGCTTTGCGTCGTATCTGATGCTGAGAGCCACTGCCCAAGCGTCCTTATTTGACGAGTTGGGAGTGAGAACGGGTTGCTTCTACAAGATTATAAACCTTCATTTCACAATCTTGTAGCTCGTGGCAAGTCTACCTCTGATTGGTATAGAAGTTATGGCCAATACCCAAAATCCTTATGGGGAAAATTAATGGGTTTTTACTTCTGGAACCATACCGTTAAGCTTTATAAGTCTGGCGAGTTTGGAGAGACAGTTGACCAATCAGATCTTAGCAGCTGCTAATTAAGTATTGGAAGGCCATCTAGATGGCTGGATACCTTTTGATCAATGTGAAATATGTTAACGGCTCCTAGCAACCACTACCGCAATGTTGAATTTTTGAGTTTTGCAAACACAGTTTCCATGTGAAAATGATGTGTGTCCGCACAAATTGTTTTCAGATTGTTTCCTTACAGTTTTCCAACCACACTGAAACACCCAAATGTCATAAAAAAACGGCTAAATGCCTTTGTCTTCTTTAAGTTGGCAAACAACAAGTCTGCGTCATAGCTAACATCTGGAGACTTAGCTCTTTAAACCTCTGTTCTGTCCCCTCTGGCTTTCTGTGATCAAATTAGAGGATGGATACCCGAACCAAGGCCGGGTTTGGACAGATATTTAGAAATGATGTTCGGGTTCGGGTCGGACTCGGTCACATAAGTGCGATAAGGCATTGAACATTTTATATTTAAAAAAGCTTATCATGTAGGTGCAGGCTTGTGTTAATGTGTGCTTGTTGCCCCGTGTGCGCTGATGCGCTCATCTGTTGACATTTCTGAATGCCTTCCTGCTGTTGCTTAATAAAAGCGGGCTTTCCACACAAACAAACGTATGCATCATTAGTATAAGAAAAAAATGAGATTTTAACTTTGTCGGGCTCAGGTTGGGCTCAGACATAAATATCTTAATGCCTGTTGGGCTTGGGCCGGGTTCGGTTACTGCTCTGTCGGACGCGGGCCGGGCTCGGACAGAAAAATGCGGCCCGATCCACACTCTAGATCAAATACACTATGATGTAAAACAGCCTAACTCACGATTTACAGTAGCTGTTACATATTTTTCTGTTCTGTCAGACCAGTAAAGGAGCATAAAATAGTGAATTTAAAAAGTTCTGTTTTCAGGTGAGAAAAATGTTGGCTTGGTATGGACAGAAGGTCAAAGCAAAGAGAAAACATTGTCTTTAGCTTGCTTAGTGTGCCTGTACACTAACTGGTGTCCACCATGTCAGGTTAATTAGTTGTGTGTTTGACAATTATGGTTACCAACTTGTTTTTATGTGGGTCCCAACAACATCAACAAGATCACTTTTGGAATAATTGTGAGGACAAACAAATTCCTTAATTTGCATACATTTACCTGAACTTTATTTTTCTTCCAACCATTAAAGTAGTGGGCCCACATTGCAAAGTATCCCATCAGCACTTGGGCCACAAACACAATAATCAAATTATATTTATTAGCACTATATATTAGGGATGCACTAGACGCTTTAAAACGTCACAGTTAATTATTGGTAAAGGCTCCGCTACACTGAGTGTTAACTGACTGCATGTTATGTGTAGCAGTGTGTGCAGTTCTTATTAAACCTCCTTGACAACATAAACGCTCGTGTATGCATAATTAGCGTGAAACCGTGATCATTTTTTAGATTATAATCGTACCAACAAAATCTATAATCATTGCATCCCTAAATCCAATACAAAGTTAATGGAGGTGAACAGGTTGAGTTCTGAGAGTCTTGTGTGTATTGAATAAACGAGGGCTCAAACACAAATACCCCTGTATCAGTGAAAAACTGAAATGCTGTGGTGCACTTTTGGCACTTTTATTGTGTTCTTTTTTTCCTACAGTATTTTTGGACAATGGTTTTCTATTCTGTTCTGTCCTTTTCCTTATCTCCTTCCAACCTGCTGTACTTTTTTCTTCTTAAATGTTTTTGGACACTGCTGCTAATGATTCTGAATGTTTAAAGTTTGATTTATTTATTGTCCATTCTGTGTGTCTTCTGTGTGTCAGGACGGCTCATGCACAGGGTAAAGCCGAGGCAGCAGTAGGAGCAGCTCAGAAAGCCCAGGAGGAGAGTCGCATGGCGAGGGTCACCGCCAAGCAGTTCTCCCCTTCGTTCCAGCACCCAGGAAATGGTGGTCACACACACTAAAATCGCAACATATATATGCTCATATTGTATGCCGCACATGTACATAATCCACAAACCCAGCCAAGCAGACACATACGAAACAACACATGTGCCTAACACATGCATGAACAAATGTGTGTGTGTGGGATGGTGATAAAGGTCAGTGTCAACCACCCTCCAGCTTTGAGTTTCTGCCTCTGTCACTCACACCTGTACAGCACTGCAGGTAGCCAACCCACAAGAACATGCATGCACTGACACACACACGCACGCACGCACGCACACACACACACACACACACACACACACACACACACACACACACACACACACACACTGACTTTATGACACATACTGTACACTCCCACACACAGATACCTGAGATGACAGTGATTGTTCTTTTGCCATCTATTCTGCTCTCAGCGGCTGTTTGTTTCTATTGTGAGGACATCCATGTCAACAAGTATCAGTGCTGACATTTTGCAACATGTTTATGTTGAGTCGTGCATGGACATCATCGTGTACTCTGCTATTGCCTTTGTATTTGTTTGCAGATAAAAACAAAGGGACTGTACAAAAATTAGGGGGTCAGAGAGGTAGATTGATTTCTTTGGAAAAGCAGGGGGAGGATCCTTGAACTTTTTGGGAGATTTCTTGTAAAAAATGTTTTAAAAGACTAAATAGATAGATCACACATTTCTTTCTGGAGTAAACATCTCCAAAAGGCCTGGCCATGCCACTCAGGCATCGTGTAAAAGATTTGATGGACATATTCATCATTTTGTTAGGTTTGCCATGAATTGTTTTTTGGGTGGGGTCCAAAGAAAAAAAATTATAATGTTATGCTTTAAAAAAATAATATTAAAAATAATAAAGAGTCAAGCCCCCTCCCCACCCTAATCATTTTCTTATACCGTCGGAGATAATGCATGACATTGTTGCCTGTACTGATAGTTATTGTGCTGTCATTTAACCCTTGTGTTGTCTTCCCGTCGACCTTTCCTGATGTTTTTGTCACATTTTTCCGATGTTTTTTTTTATTTTTGTTGCGATTCTTTCAACGTTGTTGTTCTTTTCAACATTCTTTTATAACTTTTTTTCTCCATATGCTATAAAATTGAATAAATCCCCCAAATTCAATAAAAGTAGTGAACTGATCATTTTACTTGTGAAGAGTATTTTATGGAACCATCCACGATATTTATTTTGACAATTTCGTTGAAAGAAACCCAAATTCTGATATAAAAACTTTTTGAAAATGGGTCCCATTTGACCCGAGGACAACAGGAGGGTTAAAGAAGTTTTAAAGGTCCCATGACAAGGTGCTCTTTGGATGCTTTTATATAGACCTTAGTGGTCCCCTAATACTGTATCTGAAGTCTCTTTCCCGAAATTCAGGCTTGGTGCAGAATTACAGCCACTAGAGCCAGTCCCACAATGAGCTTTCCTTAGTATGTGCCATTTCTGTGTCTGTAGCTATTGAGGTGGAGAGGAGGGGGGAAAGGTGGAGGGTGGGGGTGTGGCCTTCACCAACTGCCACTTTGCTCGTTTGAAAGCCATGATGTCTCTCTCTCTAATGGGTGGGCCAAATTCTCTGGGCGAGCAAAGCAAAGAAAGGGGAGGTAACCTTGCTCCTTATGACCTCATAAGGAGAAGATTTCAGATCGGCCCATCTGACCTTTCATTTTCTCAAAGGCAGAGAAGGATACCCAGGGCTCGGTTTACACCTGTCGCCATTTCTAGCCACTGGGGGACCATAGGCAGGCTGGGGGAACGCATATTAATGTTAAAAAACCTCATAAAGTGAAATTTTCATGCCATGGGACCTTTAAGAAGTAAGCAGCGATGGCAGTGTCATGCCAACAAGCATGAAGACAGCGTAGCTTCCCCACCTCACCGTTTCACCACCTCCCAAAAAGTCCCATCTTCATTCTGATGTCTTCTGTCTTTTGCAGGCATGGAGGTGCAGCGTCCCAAACGTCAGGTGTCCAGCGAGGTGGAGGGTGAGGGGTTGTCGAGTAGCGCTGGCACCGCTGACAGCCCCGACCTTTATGTAAAGAGCGCGGGCTCCGACGACCCATCTAACGACGCCGCCACCCCTGATCTCAGCCCTCCTTCTTCTTCACCGCCCCACACCCCTCCTCCCCCTGCCAGGCCGTCCCAACGGAGCAAGAGTGCCCGCTTCCACCGACAGAGTGCCGTGGACCACGGGGACAAGGGGAAGGACGGAGGAGAAAGGGGTGAGAAAGGTGGTGGAGGAGGGCAGACGGAGATCCAGGTGTTGATGGAGGGAGGAAGTGGGGGAGGTGAAAGTGGAGGAGGAGGGAAGGGGGAGTACACGCGGGCCAACAGCTGGAGCGAAGACAAGCGGAGAGGGATATTGTCGAAAGGAGGAGGTGTGCTCAGCGGACGAGGAGCGAGCCGCACCAATGGACACAAACACAGCTCCTCCAATCACAAGGCCCGGGAGCACGGATCGTCCAATCACAGACAGGCCAGAGGGGACAGGTGGACAGAGTCGTCCTCGTCTGCGTCTTGGACGTCGGGGCGCAGGGGCGTGCACGGTAGGGGAGGCCGGCTACTGGAGCAGGATGAGGAGAAAATAAGCAATTATGAGATGGAGATGAAGCCTTTACAGCCCAGAGACTCCACTACCCACAAGCCCCATGGGCCCGGGGAGGAGAGGCCTGGGCATAGTCATGCTCATGGAGAGGAGCGGCCGCACACCGTGCAACGACAGAGGCATAAGAACCGTGAAGGGGGAGAAGAAAAGGAGAGGAGGGAAGGGGGGAAAGACTCAGCGCACAAGCTGGGGGAAAAGATGGATTCACGGCCTCTACGTCGGGACCTCACTCTCTCCCCCCCGCTGAAGTCCTCCCCCATCACACCGGAGCAGCAGGACCACAGCCTCATGCAGAGCAAAGGCAACCCGGTAAGGCTCATACTGAGAATACTAACATATTTCTGGTTCACACAAACACAATACTTAGAGTGGCTAGGAGGAACTTTCAGTTTGTGTTGATTCTAGCGGCCCCTTTGGACAAAAGCTGTACCACACCTGCTGTCGTAAGGATCTTTTACTTTTGCATAGCTGCAAAACAGAATATCCATGCTTAAACCCTTATACGTGAATATTGTGTGTAAATACTATACTAGATACACAAATCTACTGTTATCTAGGGATAGTAACAACAATAACAAAGGCAACAATAATGTGCCCGATGCAGCAAAAAATTCATAATGTCCACGGGAGGAAAGCATGTAGGCTATTACCCACTTCAGATTACTGAGTTAGCGTTACCGGGATGTCATATAGTTGTGGTGAATGTTTTGCTCGGACAGAAAATCATTCATTTACAATACGAGAATATGTTAGGCTACAGATGCATCGTTACATTATAAGTGTTGCATATTGTAACTTAGCCTACTTTGGATGAATCCTGAGCTAAACCAGGTAACATTATCACAGTCACTGGGGCCTATTTTAACGATCTGAAACGCAAGTATCAAACGCCAAACGCAAGTAGCTTTGTGGGCAGATCTCGGGCACTGTTGCTATTACACCCGCGGGTGTAAAAATGGGTTGGTCTGAAGTAGCTACATTACTCATAGGTGTGGTTTGGGCGTAACGTGCAATAAAGCAATCGGAGCGTTATATCACATTACCTTTATAAGCAGGCGCGCTTGTTCCATGGCAGATTGCTATTATAATATCGGATTTGCTAGGCGCACGCTCTTAATACAACCATGGGCGCACGCCAGGAGCGGTTCACAGCCGAGGAGACCGACGTTTGTAAAATGTAAATAAAGAAATGACACAAAAACATACTTTCCCATGTTTTGGGCTCACTCTCATTGAATTACGAGTTTATGAATGCATGGTGATATTTTTGCAATGTAGTCTAACATTAGACCGAGATTACCTCACTATAGACCATGCAGCACTTCTGTCTCTCCTCTCCCGTGCTGCTGCTGGGGCATTTGGGTTAAGTGGCATCGGGACATGCAGTTCAACATCACATCTCCTCTAATATTTCCTCATTTATGTCATCAACACATCCATGATTCATGGAAATGTTGTGTAAAACAAGGTCATATTTTTCCTTGTATTTATGTATGGTTTGCAAAAATGGGAACTGCTGGGTCCCTGAGATGAGAGAAGCAAAGTGTACGCGCGGTGTGCGCACTTTAAATTACGGCCAAGCATGCGCCCTTAAAATAGCATCTGAATAACGAGCCACTGACTTTAGACTAGGTTTTTCCTGGTCAGTGGCGGAATTGTTTTCTGAAACTGCAAAATAGCACTAGGGAACATTTGCGCCGGAACACGGCTCCTCTTTTTGCTGAACCGCCCCTGGAGCGCAAATTCATTCCCTAATTTACCGACATGAGTCTGTGGAGGGAAAAGTCTGCTGAGCGTCAGGTGCAAAATAGGAATGATACATGCGTTGGTGTACAAAGTCAATTGCGCTGGGTGCAAGATAGGGCCCACTGTGTCACAAGCCAAAGCATTAAGAGTTTGTTGTAGCAGTGTAATAATAATAATAATAATAATAATAATAACTAAAGCCCTATTCACACGGGATTAGTATTACTTGGTGACCTCTAGTCATTTGAATAATTTAATTACGGAGGTTGTCTGGGATCTTAATCCCGTGCGAATCGGCCATGTCTGTAATTTGTCAAGTAAAAATTCCACAGCAAATGACCTACCATATTTCGCCGAATATCGAGATCCTGTGATAATATTAGTCCCGCGCGAATCGACATGTCTGTGATTTGGCGGGGTCGTATATCATTTTTTTCAAGGTTTTTGTTTTGTGTGCGCCTTTTTATAATAATAATAATAAATTGAATTTATATAGCGCTTTTCATGGACTCAAAGTCGCGAAGACGGATATGGGATCGCAGGGGGCTGCGGACACCGTCTTTGATGACCAATTTATGTATAGACCACCGCCTGACCGGAGAACTCCGCCCCCGATCCACTCCGCTGATGGTGATGCTGTGTTGGTGCCGCAGCAGCGGGGACAGGAGTTGCGCCTCTGGTAACCCTTATCGGGCCTGGCCCCCAATTGCGGCGCAGCGGCCTTGCCCTGGCCGTCCTCCACGCACCTCCGAGTACCCAACTGTCAGGGTACAGATATGTCAGTAAATTTGAGTAAAATCACTGATCCCTTACGAATGTGCCACATGCAACTCAGATATGTGGGGAAGGGGGGTAATTTCACAGATCACAGAGGTCCCCAGATGATTAGCGCATTTCATGAAACCCAAGGACCCTTTACACAAGAATGGGGACAAAAACAAAATAGTAGGCCAACACAAACATGGACTGAAAATAAATAAAAAATGACCGCCAAATGGAAGGGGGACGTAATTGCATGTAGGCTACCGACGTACAACTATGTCTGGCATTGTAAAGTTATGTATGAAATAGACATATTAGGAGGAAGAGGGTCAATTTGGGGTCGCTTTTTGTTGCACTGAAATCTGTGACCCATAAGAATGTCTGACTGTAGAGCCGGTCTACCTGCCATGAATCATTTTGTGACTTTGCAGGGGAAATCACACCCGAGGAAAGGCATTAATAAAAACTATATACAAATTGCGTTCTTTTCACTCTTTAAGCTATGTTCACACTGCAAGTCTTAATGCCTAATTCAGATTTTTTGCTCAGATCCGATTTTTTTTTTTTGGGCTGTTCACATTACCTTTTAAAATGTGGCCTATATCAGACTCCAGTGTGAACTGTTTGCGGTTTCGAACTGACCCACATGCGCAAAAGAACAATAACAATGACTTCAGATGCAGCACGCTGTTGCACTAAAGTTAGGTAGGTTATGGAGGAAGTAAGCATTTTCGCTTTTATTTCAAAATGTTTGTGTAATGGCAGCTGTTACATTAATGAGCAGGTGCTAGGAGGAGAAGAATGAAGAGAAAGAGAGCCAAATTGGCTATAGAGATGGGTGGGTGGTGCGCCCAATCCCACCTCAGCCGGCGCGTGCCGGCCCTCGCTTTCATTGCGCCACGGGGCGACCCTCTGAATCACGTGCGTGTTAGACTCCTTGGTCCGTGTATTAAGACGGGTCGGGTGGGTTCGTCGCCTTTTTACGTGAGCCGATCCCCGCCCTGGTACGCGACGCGGTTGGGGCACACTGAGGACAGTCCGCCCCAGTTGACAGCTGCACCGGGAGCAGGGGGCCCCGTCCCTCCCCGCGGAGAGAGAGGGCGTAGCGAGGGTTATTGAGGTAAAAGTCGAATAAAATCCGCCTTGGTTGTTCACACTGCAGCCGCATTGAAATAAATCTGATCTGGGTCTGATTCAGGACCACATATGGAAGTGGCCTGAATCTGATTTTAAAAAATCTGATTTGGGCCACTTTTGCCTACAGTCTGAACGTAGTCTCATTTGCTGTTACACATCATTTATGATCATCAGATGGAAAAAAACAATTTCAGAAACATTTAAAAGTTCCTCGTAGCTACTTTAACAAACTCTGAAAGATCATATTAAACCTGCACAAGATTTTTGTTTCATAAAACTGCTGATATCCTCAACACTACACTGCACTTTACTTCCAAGTGCTTTGTATGGTCACAGGCTGAAAACCCATCTGGTGCACAGCAGTTTGAGTTGAAATTTAGCAGAAAAAGGGCTCCCACCTGCAGCTGTAAGCAAGCAAGGTTGAATATCTTCATCATTGTTTTCACCTCACCAGCTACTGGGATTAAACAGTTGACACTGATAACATTAGATTATATAAACCCTTTGGGGTTTCCTGTCTTCCTTGCACTGTTTATGTTTATCATGATGAATTGGTTACTATGTACAAATTATTATTCTTTTCTGATGTGCTAAATAAAGGCAAAAAAATATGTTCCATCAGTGCAAATTTGCCTTTTGCAGCTTTAAATCTTTGTTAGGACTGCACTAGTGTTTGTTTTATATCGTATAAAATATGAAGTCAATAAATATTGTAGTTTTATTTTTATTTTATTTTTACGTACATTTTCTAATGTAGCACATGTACAATTTAGAATAACAAAAAATGACTCAACATTTTGTGAACTTTTTTGAAGGCCTAAATATATGGAAGCAAAGAAATGCCATAATAATGAAAGAAATATGTAAGAAACTGGTCACCTTATGTTATGAAATGTAATAACTACTGAATGCTTCATGTTGAAGCCTACAGACAACTGAATGTATAGCATTGAAATATTTTCCTTTGAAACCCATGTATCTAAACTTAAAATTCACAGAAGGCAATGTTAAAGGCCCTGAACCCCCACATAGGTGTTTATAGTTAATGTGGCTGATTGGACCTTTTCCAGGACTGTGTGGGTGTGGTTAGACTGAGTGATTGACATCTTCATGAGTCACCTGTTAGGGCGGGACAAATGACATCTTTATCATCCTTATTGGTAGAAAGAATTTGTGACCTAATAAATTCCCATCTAAGAGAGTCTAAAAGAGTCTAATCAGCCAGAATAACTGAAAACACTTATGTGGTTGTTCAGAGGCTGTAAGACGTACAGATTCAAAAACATTTCCTTTTGGGGGGGGTCACAGATTCAGAGAAGACAAAATTGAACTTCCAGTCACTCATCTCAACTTCTCTTTCCTTATCGTGTGACTGACAGAACGTAACCTGGTTACGTTGATATCTTGTGCTCCGCCTCTGCTTCCTGAATCAATTCCTCAATACATCAGCCAGACCTACCTCCACAGCGCTGCGGAGGAAGGTCTGGCTAGTCCACACAACATTCTGGGATAAGTGAAAAATGTGCTCTGGTTCATTGGCATTTCTTTAAACCAATTACAAACATCTTGGGCGGCTTTAAGCGCTGGACACTGGTAAAGGTGCCTTCCACACAATAGCCTGGGTAGGAACTTGTTTTGGTGGAACATGTGCATGTAAGGAGGCAAGCTCTGGAAATACAATGGCTGTCGAATGTGTCGAATTTTACTCAGAAAAAGATCAATATAATTTGATAGTTGGTTCTAGCTCGGGGGAGGTTTCCCTAATCGCATGGAGTTTAGAATGCCAACACAAAGAAAGTGGAAAGTGAGGGACATCTGGACAAAAATGAGGGACATCCGGTGGAACCTCCTGCGGCACCAGAACTATCCCGTAAATGAAACATCGTCAATATAGGCTAGGCCTGGGTTAAATCACACTAACACGCTTCCTCATGTGACGTGTCAATCAGCTAACCAGAAGCTCACTTCTCTAAAGACACCAGACTGATATCATAACCTTTGTCTGATCAATTCAATTTAGGCTGAATTTCTTATACTTGGCGGTTCGTATGCTCAAACCACATATATAAATACATGTAAAGTTTGAATTTCAACATTAAAGAGGCTATAATCAATATTTTATATTCACAATGGAAATTATTATAATAACTGATATTAAGACTGGCTTAAACAAAGAGAATAGAATAGATCTAGAAGAAAGATTAATAAACAATAAATGCAGTGAGAGATCTGCAAAAACCAATACATTATTTTGAGTCACTTTGCTATTCTTCTGGCCAAAAGTATATGGACAAGTAAAACTAAAATCCATATGGGATTGTTGCACAGTGTCCAATGACCAAAACCATGACAAATGATCTGCTGCTAATAGGCCTCCACTCTTTTGCAACCATTCAGCCAGAAGAGTAATGATATCCAACACGGATGTTGGGCCATACGGCTTGGTTTGCAACCCAAAGGTGTTGGATAGGGTAAGGTCAGCAGCCTGTTGCACCAGCTGTGTGTAAGTTCGGTTCAGTCTTAAATTAGGGTGTAAAGTCCATACTAAACGACAGTGTTGGGCAGTTACTTCCTATATGTAATACATTATAGATTACTAGTTACTGTCATTTGAGCGTAATTAGTTATATTACAATATTACTGTCTCTACTATCTCTACTTTTGCGTTACTTTTGAGTTACTTTTACCAAAGTAACCGCAGAAGTAGGTAGATTGTGAATTTCACCATGGGATCGACAAAGTCTCAGCTTTATCCACTGTAATAGCCTACATCATAATTTATTCATACTATTTTGTATTATTCATTTGAATCTGCAAAGCAGGCTAACTAAAGTTATACTATAAAATAAATAGTGAAGTAAAACGTGGGCCTACAATAGGCTTACTTGACTGAATTGTAGTGGAGTAGAATTATAAAGATGAAAATACTCAATTAAAAGTACCTTACAACTGTATTGAAGTACGGTATAGTTACTTTCCACTGCTGATAAAATGTTATGCTATTACGACAGATGTTATCCGTACCGTCTCTGGTTCTGGCTCTGACCACGGGAACAGTGATGGGACAGCACCTTGCTTCAACACAACGTAATAACTCCTGAAAATAATGGGAGTGGGCCTATATTTCCATCTCGCAAATATATTCGTCCCTGCAGTCCTCTCAACCATCGAATTGCATCGAATTGGTAGTTATGCGTTATATTACTGCGTTACTGCAAAAAGGAATACATTAGTGTAATCGCGTTACTTTTGTAACACGTTACTTCCAACACTGCTAAACGATACGTTGAAACTAGTTAGTTTGATGCTAAAGTTGTGTCCATGTTTGGTTGCACCACGGCAACGTAAGGTTCACCTTATACTGGAGTTAAGTCCACACTAACCAGAATTAAAGCTTAGATTGTGCCCAAAAAATCAAGCTCGACCCTACCCGAGCCCGTGCACGTTGTGATCGAGCCTGGTCCGGCCCGACACATTAACTGTAATTATGAGCCTGAGCCCGATTTTAAACTCGACAATTTTTTAATACGTGGGCCATTATAACTGACGTTCTCAACTACAATTCCGAGTTGTTTGAACTACAGAAATCTGTTAAAGGGGTGATAGAATGATTATATAGGGTATTTCACACTGTTCCTTATGGTCTCCTAATGGGGTATGTAACATTGGTTGGGCTGAAAATGGCCTGGTTGATATTTTACTGGCCCTTATGCATCCCTGTGTTTTGGCCCTATTTGTAACAAGAGCTTTTCTTCCAAATATGGTATGGTCATGAATATTTAGATGAGCTGCGCGCTGATTGGTTGAGCGACTTGCCATACGCAGACATTAGAGACGCGCGCTGATTGGTTGAGCGAATCCCCAATACACATACATTAGAGAAGCGACAGAATCTCATATTCCAGACACTGCAATGTTTCATTACCAAATTCACTTCTGAGACTTTTTTAAGCGAGAAATCAACTATATAAAGCTGAAATATGGGCCGTTTTACAAAAATGTATGGCTAATTGCAAATTTGGTAAGACGTGTCGGACTTTAGGAGCTCCACACAGTCTGACGAGAAAGCGGCAGCCTGCTGGGCTCCATACCCAGCGCAAAGTCACCCTTTGTGGATACTGCACTACGGGGCTCCGCGGCCAGCTGCCAGCATAACTAATATATTTACGGTTTGAATTTCGTCATGCCACTTATATAACATCATTCCCCAATGTCTTATAAAGCTAACTGTTGTGTCCGATTTGATTTTAAGGCATTTTTACGGGTTGGCGTCTTTGGTAGAACCGACAGCTGCTTGCTATATGTCCCATTCATTACAATGGGGAAATACCGCAGCTAGCTAGCTACACTTTTGCCATAACTAAATTATATTTACAGTTTGAATTTACGTCCCGCACTTATACAACATCATTCCCCAATGTCTTATAAAGCTAACCGTTGTGTCCGATTTGATTTTAAGGCATTTTTATGAACGCAAGGCGTCTTTGTAGGTGGAGCAGCTGCTTGCTATATGTCCCATTCATTACAATGGGGAAATATCGCAGCTTGCTCACTTTCGCATAACTAAAGTATATTTACAGTTTGAATTTCGTCACGGCATGAATATTATAGGTTCCTCAAGGTCTTACAAAGCTTAGCTAACACTCACGTCCGATTTCGGATTTCAATTGAATGTATTTTTGTGAATGTCACAGTTAGGAGGAGGCTAGCTAGCTCTCATTGATGGACTCCATCTCACCGCGGCTCTATCAATGAGACTCACGGACAAGAGGCGTTTATTTCCCCGATTGTTTGTTTGTTTAAATAACTCAACACACATACCCATTATAAGATTAACTGGAACCTGCGGGCTGCGATAAAAGATTGCGGCTGTAACAAGCTCGCTGACACTGCGGTCAGGGCGGCGATGTAGCAACCCAGGCAGCACCAACACCGGCACTAAACTCCGACACACAGTCGGAGAAAATTTGCAATTAGCCATCCATTTTCGTAAAGCGGCCCATATTTGAGCTTTATATGGTTGATTTCTCGCATAAAAAAGTTTCAGAAGTGAATTTTGTAATGGAATAGCAGAGATCTGCGTGACCTAGCTAGATTCAGAAAACTACCTGATCTCAGGTCAGTTGTGTAGCCTATGTAAATGATGGGGCGTGACCGTTCTCTTAATACACCCATGGGCTGACAAAGGTTCCGGTTTTTGGGAGGTTGACGTCAACTTCCAGCTTTGTTGGGATTCGCCCGTTTTCAGCGGCAGTTTCAAAATATGAGATTTTCATAGTAAAGGGGTGTCAATGGGATTTTGAGCTTCTATGTATGTCCTATTTACCCACCGAACTGTCGTTATTCAACTATGACAGGGTAAAATCGGTTTTGCATTCTATCACCCCTTTAAGAATTATCTTAATGAATAGTGCAACAAGGACGAAGCATGTAAACTGCGTTGTTTGTTTATTTAGAATGGAATGGATCACAAATGGACCCGAATGAATGATGATGATATAATGCATTACTAATTTAATTTTGGTAATATTAAACCCGTTAAAATCACAGTAACACGGGTTACAACGCATTTTAACCCAACAGTTAGTCTTTTTTTTCGGCAGAGAAAACACAAGTCCGTGAGCCTTATTTCCTGTTGCTGGAATTCGGTGGTTAATATGACTGCAGAGACGGATACATTTGCAAGATGGACATTATTTTCAGGAGTTATTACGTTGCGTTGAAGCGAGGTGCTGTCCCGTCACTGTTCCCACGGTCAGAGCCAGAACCAGAGACGGTACGGACAACATCTGTGTCCTGTCAGCGCGGACGGCCGTGTGTCCCCGTGTGCTGGAAGCATCAATGATTCTCAACTGGTAAAAGAGATATCCACGCACTGCAGATCTATGCACTTTATTAAGCATACATCATCATGCACATATCCGTTGGTAATGTAAAAAAACATTGATTATAGCAGCTTTAAATTTCAGAAGTTTGAACATCTGCATGGCTCTGTTTGGCCTTAATATCACCCTGGACGGCAGCTGTATGGTGTATTTGTCATATCTGTCATGTCACTGCCACACATTGATTTTATTAAAAGGATTTGTTGTCCACTGTCATGAGGATACATTCCATCCCCAGTGACATAACACAATGTTATCCAACATATTAAGATAATCCTGGGGGAGAGGCACAAGGTTTAACCTTGTGAAATAAAGAAAGATTTTTTTGTACTACGAGCAAGCAGGGGGGATTACGGCGTTTTAATATAATTTTTGGCTACGTCTTGACTCAGGCTGGAGGACGGACCCAACCACGCTAATCCTGGATAATAATACGGTCGCAGCATTAGCTAATGAAACCAACAGGAAAATCAGCTTCAAAGGAAAACCACTCATCGTACGCCGCAGACATGCACTGAGCTCATTATAAATCAAGCTTTTTTTTTTTTTTTTTTTTTTTTTTTTTTTTTTTTTTTTTTTTTCTCTCTCTCTCTCTCTCTCTCTCTCTCTCTCTCACACACACACACACACACACAAAGGTACACGTAGTGTGTGTAAACTGTTAAATACAGTTCCACACTTACACAACTTGCTCACTTTAATCACTTTAATCCAAATTTGTCTGCAGTGTGATGACTCTGGCACAGAGAATGAAGTCAGTTATTTAGTAGTTTAGTGGCTGCTGCTGCTGCTGCTACCTGCTAAGTGAAAACATGAAGCCTAAAATATACACACACACACACACACACACACATACACAGATATACAGGCGGTAAGAGAACCACAGCGGTCCTCTCTGCACCTTAGTAACAGCAGACTGGCAAACTAGCCCCTTCCTCACAGAAGGCCCCCTATTGGTTAACCAGAGCTCTGTTGCTAGGGAACAGCTTATGCCTTGCTTCAATGGTGGCCAATCGGTGGGCGTGTGTCAGTGACAGAGGGGTGGGTGGAGGTGGTGTGTGTGTGTGTGTGTGTGTGTGTGTGTGTGTGTGTGTGTGTGTGTGTGTGTGTGTGTGTGTGTGTGTTTGCAGCTGCAGAGAAGCAAGTGAGATTTGTGTAAGACAGGTTCACAGCATACACAGATACTATCACACTCCGATAAATACAAACAGGGAATGTGCAAACACCATGGATTGCTCTGACACACCGACACACACACACACACACACACACACACACACACACACACAAACACACACACACACACACAAGCACACAAAGGACCTCTTTTTACCAATCACTCAATCAATCAAACTTTATTACTATGGTGCTTTTTGTGCAAGATGGAAATACAAAATATGCATTAGATAGAAACGGAAAAAAAACATACTCTTGTACTGTATCCAGTATTAAACCTCTGTACCAAAATAGCACTGCACCTCTGTGTCCATTCAAAGACATCAACCAGTCGTCATCATGGAACACAGAAATGAAGCCTCTGTGCATCCCAAAGGCTCATATTTACAGGAACCACGCCTCAGTAAGATGTGTCCCCAGACAGCCGAGCTCTTCATGGCTCACAATAACAAAAAGTAGCATGATGACAAAGACATCTTAAAATTACATTAAAAATTTTGGAACAGGTTAGTAGATAAACCAGTAACTATGATCTAGAAAATAATATCTCAAGATTTTGCTTGAAAATATCAACAGATTGTGATGCCATTTGCTTACAGTTTTTTTCGATTGTTTAAGAACTATTTTAAAAGCAGGGACCGGTTTTTCAAAACACTACACCCAATTAGCACAACCACACCCCCGGTTAGCAGAACTTTTTGCAAAATGAAACACTCTTGCAAAAACTATACACTAATTTAAAAAAACATTTTTTGTTACCATATGAAACACGTTTCATATGACTTAGTTCTGTTTGAACCGGTTACACACTGCTGTTGCTAACCTAAAACACTTTTAGCAATTCTACTTCTCAGTGATTAGAGTACTGTAAATTAAGTACACAGAGAAAGTGCAAACATACAATAAGTTCACCAAACACTACACAAGACCAATGCTGCAGGAAAATATCATTTATTTCTCTCCATATACCCAAATCAGTCAACATGTCAACATGGAGAAACACACAACAAAACATATCCCAGTTTTCATGCTTACTACAGTAATGTGCATAACACTGTTAGCTCAGCAAACAACAGACAAACATAAAATACTGTATCCAGTACAGGTTACAATTACTGAAAAAAAAAGAAAAAAAGAAAAAGATCTGAAAAAAAACTGAAAATACAGTACAGAATATACTAGACTTGCCTGCTGCATTTTTATAGTGCTTAAACCTGATTGGTGTGTCTACAATTAAGCAATCATGTGTTTTGCGCACCTGGTGGCTGTGTTTCACAGACTGACTCATAGGTGTGGTCATTTGACAGTCAGTGCTTTGGAATTGCAAGGAAGTGACATCAGGATATACTTCTGTGTGTAATGTATACAAGTGTGTTTAGTGTTTTGCAAATCACTATGTGTATTGTTTTGTAAAAAGTGTGATCTTTGATTTCAGTGCGTAAGCAATCGGCAAAAACTGTAACACTAAAACCTGCTTCTCTATTATGCCATTTTTTTTTTTTGTACCACCTCCAAAAACACGGATGCCCCGGACAGGGGACGTCCTGCACCAAAAAAAATGGCAGCCCGCAAAACTATTGCTGTACACTACACACTACACACTACACTCTACAACTGACAAAGTGCAGACTTTCATCTTTTTGGATACCAGTGAAAGGATTCAGCGAGTGAACCTGACAATTAATATAATATGAAAATAACTAGAGCAACGTGTAAAATTAAAGTGGACACATGTTTGTTGACAAGCACGAGCGACAAGTGGTGAGCACAGGAAATCTCACCCACTTTCACCCAAATTCATTTGTTATTATTGTATAATTATTTTAGGAATTATGCTAAATAAATCTTCCTGCTGCTGTACTCCAAAGTACTCCTATTTGAGAAACACTGGTCTTAGTGGTAGATCATGGAACAACTAAAAGGCCAGTGCCAGATGAAGGAGCAGATTTAGTGCGTTTGACAGGTAGTCAGTCACTTTTCTAATGAGTGTTTAGAAAACCAATAGCGATGTACAAAGACGAATCTACTACCTAAAGCTTTGTGCACATGCTGCTGCATTTTGGCTGGTCTGCAGTTTATGTAAAGCTTTCTTAGGTGGGCCACAAAATAAAGCATTACAGTACTGTTGTCAAGCCTGCTAGTGATAAAAGCAGACATAGGTCTGTCAGTATCTGCGTTGAAGAGTTGTGACTGTACTTTCCAAAGATGATAAAAGGCAGTGCTGGTGATATTTTATTTTATATGTGAGCATCAAAATTCAATTGAGGATTAAAAAGCAGACCAAGGGTAGCCTGACAAGCCAGACCCACATCAAGTTGTTGGCAGCCACTAGGGTGCGTCTAAATTTCTAGGCTAGACCAAGGGTACTAGCTCGAGGCTTGGTGTTTTTGGTGTCAAGGATTTTAAGTCAAAGTCACTGCACAACTTGCATCTTGGAGCCTGTGCTCTAATTATTAAAATGTAATTTTCTTTGACATTAAAAAGTATGGTGGCGGGTTGTGTTGTAGAGTGCCTAATCCTGCAGAATTATTGGTCTGTCTATAGTTTGTATGGCAATGAAAATCACTTCTCTGTTCACAGATAATATTTACAATAGTTGGGCATTCTACAAGCCAATTTAGCAGAACAGTGGTAACTCTAACTCTCTAAGAAAGCAAATAAGTGTATTTTCCAACATGTCCAACTGTTTGTTTAAGAGGCAGATCCTGCGGCTATCCATTCCATATGATTTACTCATTGAAAATACTAATTGTGAATGATTATGCTCCTTTGGCACAAAGGAAATAATTACACTGAAGATTACATCAAGTTATTCAGTAATCAGCTGACTACTTTTATAACGTGGAAATGGATATGACTATCTAGAAGTCAGGAATTGTGCTACAGTGCATGGATAAAGAGCACAGATTTCTTAATAAATAGAGGTAGAAAAGGCTAATGATCAGAGGATTTCATCCGGTAATTAGCTATGGCACAGGTCAGTGATAAGCCAATCACCGGATTGATCAGCAGAAACCTTATTAGCAGCCACTCTGGACAAATTTATTTACAACAATGTTGCACTAATGATGATGCTTGATATCAGTTCCCAGTGTTCTCAGAGTCCCATTTCCCTCTCCCACTGCAACCATTGCTACAATATTAGACTCAATTAAAGCCATAGGTGTCCTGTACTGTACCTCCTCTTTTGTAAAATACTTTGATAAGACCAAAAAACACTATGTAACTATTTGTAAATTTAAATAATTAATAATAATTAATTTTAAAGGGGTTTCAAACTCAACTTCACTAAGGGCCAGATTGGAAAATGAGAATCACATCAAGAGCCAGATATGTATAGTTTCTTTCTTCTTCTGATGTTTTTTATTAAGTTATAAATAATTTGTCTCATTCAGCTTTCTCACTTACAGTGTGGGCCTCATAAAGCCCCAAAAAATTTGGCAACAAAGATCCTTAGCCATTATAGAAAAAGAAAATGACAAAAAGGTGGAAAAAAGCAACAAAAACGTTGGAAAAAGTGGCAAAAACATTGATAAAAGCGGCAAAAACTTCGGCAAAGGCAGCAAAAACTTCATAAAAGGCATCAAAAATGTCGGAAAAAAGAGCCACAAACGTCGAAAAATTTGACAAAAACGTCAGAAAAGCGACAAAAACTGGGTTTGCCAAAATGTATTGTGCACCTAAATTGATATGCGGGTCGGATCAAAATCTGCGATATTGTCAGTGAATCTACTACTGTAGATTCACTTTCACATATTTACCCAGAATAGACAGGTGGTCAGAGAGACTGGCCTTCACCCACATGACCCAGGTTGTCAGCAAGCATCTGCTTAAGTGTCATTGAGCAAGACACTGACTCCCGGCCAGCTCCAGGCTGCTGTTCTGCAGCCGAGTTGGCCCTCTGACCTCACTCTGTCAGAGAAGGTGTCTCTCTGTGGGATCAGCACAGGATTGTATTATTTATCTTAAGATGCAAACTGCTCCTTCATCATTGCACTGCATACATGTATCATCATTGCTCCTGGGTCTTATCTTCATGCACTGCAAAACAGGCAAAGCATAAAACAGCATTCCAATTTGTTTATTCCTCGTTGCAGAAAGTCCAGGGTTCGAGTCCGACCTGTGACGGTTTTCCTGCACGTCTTCCCCTCTCTCTCCCCTTTCATTATTCAGCTTTCCTATCCAATAAAGGCAGAAAGCCTTTTTCAGACCATTTATACAATTAGTTCAAAATTCTGTTGCGTGATTACTAACGAAGACCTTCACTGTTCCCATATGAACCTGGTGCAACTGTACCTTCACTTCACAGGTTTCCTGTCAAATTTAAGATTGAATTCAAAAGATTAGGCCTTCAAAAGATTGGGCTCTATCCTATTAACAGTAGTAGCTGATTATAGGTCTCTCAGGTGATGCTTGCTTAACCTAATTTGTTCTCTTTCTTTAAAGGTATACTATGCAGGATTTTCCTAAAAAGAAACCTATTTAAAAATGATTTTATTGATTTAGAAATTGTCCGTCCGAGTCTATGATCTTAACTCTGTCCATGGCAATGGTCTGTTGTAGAGAAATAGCAAACTGACAGGACTGACCAATCAGAATCAAGTATCCAACTGAGCCGTGTAATAAAGACTCAAATATCCCTCTCAATCATCACTTATGATCTAGTAGAAGTGTGTATATATATGCAGAGGCCGTCTGCCCGTAATTTCTCTTTTCTTTTTAAACTTTGCTGTGTTAGGCGTGTTTTGAGGCGTTACCCTTTGGGCTCAAAGCTACGAAAATATAGTGGACACAACAATTCCTGCATAGTATTTTGAAATGTATATCTGTGAAGCACTTTGTAACCCAGGGTTTGAAATGTGCTGTATAAATAAAGTTTTTTCTTTGACTTACTTACAGTACATGCTATTTCTAAGGAATATGGGCTAGACAAATAATCAGTATAGAGTATATTTGGAAACGTAGGCTGATTTGTGAGCATACCCAATATTTGAAAAAAAGGTGAGTTTTCAACTAATATCGGAAGAGAACATCAACCACACTGTGACTGACATTTAAGGTGCAGTAGGTAAAACTTATAAAACTAACTTTCTGTCATATTTGCTGAAACTGTCCCTATGTTTGAGTAGAACTACATGAAGCAGGTCATTTAAAAAAAATCCGGCTCTTCTGGCACCACCTACAGCCTGTAGTGCGGTTTGCAAAACTCCACAGCTCCCTGTTCAGATGCACCAATCAAGGCCAGGGTTGGTGTCTAACTGCTTTTCAATCACTGCTCATGCATACGCATTCATTCTCCATTGTGGGGGGAGGGGCGTAGGAGACCGTTTTGGGCTTTAGCAGAAAGGGTTTACAGTTGTATAAACCCCAGGGCTGTAGGATTCTCTGAACCAGTAAAAGAATCAAACGACAGTTACCAGAATTCACCTGACTGCTGTGGGGCGATTGATGTGCATGCAGTTATGCAAGGTCCAATGAGAGTGATGTTGAAAGTGTGAAATTATTTCAACACAACAGAAAGTCCTGTAATCACCAACAAGTTCTTAGGAATAAACTGATAAAAAAAGAAGAGATTCATCAACCTTTCTGTTAAAAACAGTGGGTTGGTCCTTTAAATTGTGTTAATGCAAAGCACCTTACCACCTATACTAAACCACTGGTTGGTTTGGAGGATTGTGTTCCCTTTACTTTCTTTTCAATTAATACCCTTATACTGCATAGCATGTTTATTGACATATTATTATCATTATGACCAACTGTGGTAGTAAGAAAGGTTTTGGCTGTTCTGCATCGCCTTGGTTAAAAAAGGTACAGTAAATGGATGACTATAAATGACTGCGTACGTTTGTATGTATTAGCAGGTTCGATATACTGCCTGTATGGAAACGGCTTTGTCTGTGAGCTTTGAGTGTGTGTGTGTGTGTGTGTGTGTCCTGATTATTGACGCGCTCCTCTTTTCTCTTTTTCTCTCTCTCCCACGCAGGCCTACAGCTCTTTCCTGGTTGTCATGGTGATTTTGCTCAACATTGGAGTGGCTGTTTTGTTTATCCACTTTTTTATTTAAAGACAGCACAGCTTTCCAAGTCAGCCCATCGTTACAACAACTAGAAATTCATATGAGTATTACGACGACTCTGCTTTCGTTTTCCTGGCGGTTCCTGGACTGCAACCGGCTGAAAGAAGACAAGGTCCAAGGAGGGCTCCACCAATATTTGGGCTAAAGGTAGCTAAGCCGGGCTAACCTCGCCTAAGCTTGGTCCAGTCGTTTTGGAAGAGACGCGGAAGTGGACAAAAGAGGGGTAAACCAGTCCAGGTAACTGGACTACAGGGAGATAATATAGTCCAGAAACTGGACTAAAGTGAGCTTCAGTAGTTCACACACAGACTCAAATGGGCTGAACCGGTCTGATCCCCAGGCCATGCAGAGCTGCAGCTGGCATTACAGCGAGATGTCTGCTTCCACTGTCTGCAGACCTGACTGACAAGACAGACTTTTTCATCCTCAAATCATAGTTTTCAACAGATTTGTAACTTATAATTTATTTATTAACATTTTCTCTCATGTACAATATGTTGATGGATATATTCTTTATTTTGTAACCCTCCACCCCTCTTTATATAACTCCTGCCTTTTGGTTCCTCCACCTGCCCGGATGTTGTTACTGATGGTTCAAGGTGTGTGTTCATGTGTGTGTTCATGTGTGTGTGTGTGTGTGTGTGTGTGTGTGTGTGTGTGTCTATGTAAGACTCAGGAGCTGGCGAGTGTGTGCTACCAGGATGATACTTCCCTGTCTACACAAACACACCCATTGCTATTACCCGATCCCTCTCATTCATCTGTCCCCGTTCTGATGTCTGTCTCCTCTCATTCTTCATCTTATGCTGGGAGTACGAATGTGTATGTGTGTGTGTGTGTGTGTGTGTGTGTGTGTGTGTGTGTGTGTGTGTGTGTGTGTGTGTGTGTGTGTGTGTGTGTGTGTGTGTGTGTGTGTGTGTGTGGGTGTGTTTGTGTGGGTGTGGGTGTGTATGCTTATGTGTGTCTCTGCATACTGTATATGTATGTTTGCTGTGTGCCTAAATGTTTTTTGCAGAATGTGAGCGTGTTTGCAACTGTATCAAGCAGGCATGTCTTGTCCACATTTGTGTGTACGTATGAATGCGCGTGTGTGTGGTCTCCAAGTAGCTCAGTGGCCTTTCACGCTGTTCATGAACTTGACAAGAGCATTTCAAGAGGACACAGTCACTGCTCATCCACATCTAGCCTATACTAGCATCAGCTGACAGCTGTGCTCTCTCTCCGTCTCTCCCTCCTACTCTCTCCCACCTCCACACACACACACACACACACACACACACACACACACACACACACACACACACACACCAGTCAGAGAATGGAGCTTCCTCCGTGTTGGTGGTAGTTCAAGACAGACCGTCCTTGGCAACGCGCTGCACCTACTGTACCCCCAGCAGAGGTATTTAGAGGAAATACTGCATTCACCGAAGCAAAGCCTGTATGTGTAACACCAGAAAAATGGCTTTAAAGTCAATATCAATTTAAAAAATCTGTGTATCCCACTGCTTCTCTCAAAACATAACCTGAAGACGACGTCATCTTTTATACTATACTTGCAAGATGTCTGAAAAAATTACTAGTCGCCACCTGCCTTGCTTTTGTAGTGCAAATTGATAAATGTACAACAATGCATGCATGTGTACTGTAATATCTTAGTTGTGCATTAAATCTGAAAGCAAAAAAAAAGCTTCAGAAGCACATGTTAAGTTTTGATAGGAGCAGTGTCTCGAGAGAAGCCATTTTGGTACTGATCATGAAGCTGGAATTAAACAGCGGAGTCAAAATTTCTTTTGTGGACTCTTATTGATCTTCGCTGGGTGTTAAATGAAAGTCCAAGCAACCTGAAAGGAATTCACTTGAATTCATTGGAAGGCTTTTGGTGAAATGATGCAAGTCTGTTGTAGTGTAGTAGCAAGCAGTGGCCTGGATCGCGGCAAGGATTTACCGCCTCGTCTCCATTCCTCAGCTTCTCCTCCAACTATCCAAGACCCTCAGTGACAGACAGACAGACAGACAGACAGACAGAAACACCAGTCACAATTTGTCTATTTTTTATAGTCAAAGGAAGACACTGGGTTTTTCTGTGTGTGTGTGTCTCAAAACCAGTGTTTGTTTGCATGCGTGCACACGAATGAATGCTCATCGGACTGTGTGAACATGTGTGCACATCCGCCTCCCTCCACAAGCTGGGATGGGATGGCTGAGCCTGTTGCCATCGGTAACAACTTCCAGGGGGCAGGGAGGTTCGCTGTTGTTTTTCTGTCCGACAGCGTTTCTCAAACTATGGACTGGAACTCCAACTCGACTGTAGGCTCATTTCTGGTGTTTCCCCACATTATTACAAGAGCACAGTCTAATGTGCCCGCACCCTGCGAGGCAGAACAATGTATTTTCATTTCATTTTGGTCCCAGACTGAAAAAGATTCAAGAAGCTCTGCTGTATGCCATCAGCCTGGTGACGGTGCCCTGCGTCACCCTGTTAGTCCGCAGCATGCTACAGCATGCCAAGCTACTCTCTCTCTATAGTTTGACTCTTTCTTTCTTTCTTTCTTTCTTTCTTTCTTTCTTTCTTTCTTTCTTTCTTTCTTTCTTTTTATGTTTCTGGGAATTACATCTGTTTTGTTTTTGAGTTATGTGGAGAAAATAATGAAAGTGTTTGAAAGAAAAATGACTCTTGGCTCTTGTGTTTTTTGTCTTTCTCTTTGCTTGTGTTGCTGTGTTGTGTTTTTAAAGTTTTTGTGTGTGCGTGGTTGTGTGTCAGGCAGCATACCTGATGCAGAGAGGGAGGGGTATGGTTACTATAGCAACGTTAATTTTCCTTCGTCAGCAGAGGGGCAGGGCCTGTGTTCGGGGGCGGGGTTTACCTCTAGAGACCAATGTTCTCAAAGAGAGAAGTGAGGATAGAGGGAGGCTGTGTTGATGGAGAAGAGGAGAAACAAGAGAAGAACTACACAGAAGGGCAGATGAGGGGAAACAATAGGCAATAGGCCTACATTCGTGTTTAATCAACATTTTAAAATTCTTTTTGGTGTAATGTTTTCATCATCTGTGACTAGGCATTGCCAGGTGTCATGATGGATGCGACACCACATGGATCAGAAAGTGTGCTGCTGCATCAGGTTTCAACATGGACATCTGACGCCATCTTCTGGTCCTAGATAAGAATTACATAATAACAGCAACAGGGGGCCTCGCTTCGCTCTCTTCACATCGAGTATTGGACTATGAAGAAACTATTGAACTGTAAATATAATACGGATCATTGCTGCTGCTATGTAAAACATAAAATATGTTGATCTATACAGTGGCTTTAGTGACTCACCAGCCGGACTGATGAGAAATTATACCACCACATCCATTTTATCCCTTGCCAAAACTATAGGCTATTTCTATAGGCAAATATTACCCTTTGATACTCATCACTGTGACTTTATGATCGACTTTTCTTATTTACGCGCTATAAACTGATAATAACACTTCACTCCTTAAATATTGTGTCTTTATGTGTTTGTATTTGTAACAATCTTAAACGTTGTGGTACTTTCTAATAAGATTTCCTTTGTTTTGTTAGCTTTGCTGTCATATCAAAATGCCTATAGCTTCCCTCTAAATCTCTAAAAATAGGCTAATAATAAGCTAAAAATATTAACTAAATTCGTAGTGAAACCATAGCTTTCTTATTATTGAGACTATCATAGTAAATAGATTATATAGCATCAGTTTAACATGTATCTGGCACTTTAAAGCTTCAGTAATAAAGCTGAGATATGTATGAGCGCATGAGAAAAAGATGTGAAATAGCAGGGCAGCGGATATCCCTCTGAGCCAATCACGAGAGAGGCCACGTGCATGCAGACGGGACTCGCAGCCAATCAAAGAAAACATTTCTGTACGGTGGGCTGGTCTTGCTGCCAGAGTTGGGTTAATGTTATAAACAGCTGTTTTTTTTCCTCGATTTCAAGACTCATGGCAGAATGCAGGGAGACTAGAACAACATGTTGCACTCAACTCATTCATGGATTTTACTGCGTGGATAAAACTTTTAGTAGCCTATCATTTGTGAGTTTTTTTTTCTCCAAAGTGGCGTTTGATGAGGTAAGGTCTCGGAAATGCTATATAGTGTTATTTCCAGTGGCAGTAGCAGCAGCAGCTTCGGGCCACACTAGTTTTGTTTTTAATCTTTAACCTAGCATAGTTTTGCTATCGGTTGGGACTTTAGTCGCTGGGCTTCGCACAAGTTGTGGAACACCATGAGGACAGAGGAGCATCTACAGGAAGGGATTGTTGTGCCGTGCAGGACAGGAGAGCGGGGCGGCTCAGATCAGAAATGATAGAGCGTCTCCTTGAATGGGGCGGTGTGTTTTGATCCACTCTGCCATCCTGCAAGAAGTGTAGCTTACCGTCAGGGGGCAGCGGTCCGACCGGCGTGGAGGGACACGGCGGAGGGACTCCTGGCTGCCGTGCTAAAACACAAACAAGACCGCTTTGGCTTCATGTGAGGCGACTTGGTGAGATTATATTATCGATAAAGCCTGCTGTTCTTTGGCCGCTGGTTCGCCAACACAGGAATAAACTTTATGCTTCTTTAATTTCACTGCTGTGGTCGCATAGTGTGGGTAAAAACATTGAGAGGGAGACAGAGTCAGAAAGTTGAGAAATTAGCTGTGACTTTACGGCCACTCGAGAGTAGCGCTGCTCACGCGCGCCTGCGCAATTACGCACGTACACACACACACGCGCTCCCTTTTGTTGTGAAGTTCACTCTCCGTTGAAAGTCTGACATTTTAATTCCCGTTATTGTCTAAACAAGTACAGTTTGAGTGAATGTGGGAGGATGGTGGAGAGCCGGAGTTGTGTCCAGAGGGAGGGGGTATACCGCTGGTTCTCCTCCCTCACGTCAGCCCAGAGAATCGAGTTCCTGTGCGGCCTTCTGGACCTCTGCGTCCCCATCGAGCTCCGCTTCCTCGGCTCCTGCCTGGAGGACTTGGCCCGCAAGGACTATCACTCCCTCCGGGATGCGGAGATCAAAGCCAACAACCCCGCCGACCTATCTGGCCTCACCAACATCACGGACGAGGTGGTGCGCAGCAAGCTGCTGGTGTCCCTCGCCCTGCTCGGCTCGGACAACAGGGAGGCGGCGGTGGTCCTGTACCGGACCCTGACTCACATAGACACGGTGATCAACAACTACGGCTTGGCGCTGAACGACGGGAGGACCGAGGAGCAGTTTCTTTTACTATTCACCATGGCCTCTCACCACCCGGCCTTTAGCTTCCACCAGAAGCAGGCGCTGAGGCAGCAGCTGAGCCAGATCCACGACATCCTGCAGGTGAGAGGGATGCTTAAAGTGGAGAGCCACTAGAAAGTTCACAGGGTTATCAGCAGTAAGTAGGAGGGGCCCAGCCAGCTGTCAGACTGCAAGAAATAATTTGAAATAATTTGACCCATATTCAGTAAGGGGGTAAATCACACGTTGTATTAGATATTATACTGATTCTTTGGACAACAATACAATATTTGCAGATATCACAAAGTGTGCCGATTTGATTCAATTCACGGGCCCGCAACCAGTATGAGACGAACACCCCTAATATTCAGGCATTTTCAAGTCAAAAATGTGCTTGTGTGTGAAATAATTCGACTACTACTAAATAACATTCTTCAATGAAATAATTTTATTTTACTAGTAGAGTGAAGTATAGAGCATAATTGAATCCCTTGCCAAATTATGTAGATGGATATTTCAAGAAACATGTCTTGGTAAGCCATATACTTAGGGTTGGGCATCGTTTAGATTTTAACGATTCTGATTCCAATTCCGATTCTTCCTTTCAATTCCGGTTCTTATCGATTCTCGATTCCGATTCTTTGAGTGGTGGAGTTGAAATGGGTCACATGCTTATTTCACAAATTAGAGGAACATTTTATTTTGATTCAAAAGGTGGGTTGCAGTATGACGGGGCTTTTTCAATGTAAAATAAAGCCACACTCGAGCACCGCTTACTGTGCTCCATGGCTGCAACACAACAAGCGCCTGGTCTCTACGGAAACCAAAACTTGCGCATGTTAAATTTGGAACCCATGATCTGATTTGAAACCAAATCCTCCAAACGATTCCAATAAAGAAACGATTCCGATCGAATCGTAATTTTTGAAACGATTTCAAGTAGGAATCGGTTCTCGATGCCCAACCTTACATATACTGTACATTAGGGGTTTATTTCTTGGGAATAAATGCCACTTTCTCAACAATTAGATGTCAATTGTATTTCAACCCATACATATACTATAAGTATATGGACACGGACTGTATAAGGTGATAAACGTCTAAAATGGTGAAAGTGACTTTTGATGTATATTCATGTGGGTCATGTCGCAGCTCCAAAAAATGGTCCTGTATTCACTCGTGTGAAATGTGCTCTGGTTAATTGGCATTTCTTTAAACCAATCACAATCGTCATGGGCGGCACTAGGCGCCGGACGGGAAGGTACTTGTTTTGGTGGAACGTGTACATTCAAAAGTTGTTTTAGTCGTGCAACAGAAAACTCAGATTGGACAGATAGTCTAGCTAGCTGTCTGGATTTACCCTGCAGAGATCTGAGGAGCAGTTAACCATAGTCCTCATAAACAGAGATGGGAAGTAACGAAGTACAAATACTTTGCATAAAAAATGGTTGTCATTCGCATGGCAAATTTACTTTTATACTTCAAATAAATTTCCAAGCCTGTACTTTGTTACTTTTACTTGAGTAAAGAAGTTAAATCAGTGCTTCTACTTTTATCAGAGTATTTCTTAACACAAGTATCTGTACTTCTACTTGAGTACGGGAAGTGAGTACTTTTGCCATCTCTGCTCATAAATCTACCAGAGTTTAAAATTACAAAACAAAGAAAGCAGAAGGTAACGGGACATCCGAAAACAGACATCCGTAAAGAGTGACATCCGCAGAACGAGAGCATTCCTGGAAGCGGAACGCCATGAATATAGACTACCTGAACAAAAAGTGACATGAAAACTCATAAAGCAGGTGGGATGACAGCATAGTGAACATGCTGCAGGAGCAGAGTGTTACTCTGCTATGAATCCTCATCTCTCCCCTAAATTCAGAGCACTGGGCATTGTTAACCAGTGCTGGATGCTATGAGTTATCACCACGTCGGCTCATCCATCAGGGCCCTGGCCACATATAAGGTTTTCACGGGCTCAGAGGAAAGGAAAAGTCATTGTAGCAGGTGAAACACAAACTAATTGCAGGCTTTACTGAGACCTGGCAGAGGAAATATGTTACATATAAGTACAGCCCACTGACATGTTACCTATACACCCAAATTACAGGTGACACGTAGTCAATGACAGGCTGCCTGTTAACACAACAGACCTCAGCCGTGTTATTCAGTGGTGAACAAAGTAAATGACATGCTTGTAGGTGAAAGCTGACAGCCAGCAGGAGTTTATGATGTCAACCACAGCTCAGGTAAGTTTAAAAATATATTTTTCGTTTGCAGTTGACTTAGCTTAAAGAAGTATTTGCATTTTTGACATCTGTATAATTCCAAGGCTCTCACACATGCATTTGTTTTGAATGACATCAAGCTTTGTTGGATATATGTCTCTCTGGGGTCTAATTGATCCCAAATAAGTTACCATGCAGGGTAACATATTGTACATTTCTGTGTTTGTGACAGAAATACATATGGCTAGGCAATGTATCGATATTGTATCGATATTGACATATGAGAGTAGATATTGTCTTAAATTTTGGATATCGTCATATTGCAATATAACACACATATAACATATAACATATATATATATATAACTTTGTTCATGCACAACCCATGCAACATACAATACGTGAATATTTCCTTATTTGGTGTGATAACAATACTTTATGTTCAGTACCACCAACTCAAAACTTTTACATTTTTGTAATTTTTGTAACAGTTTGGATTTTAATAGAATCAGAAGAAGAAGAAAATATTTATTATTTTTTACACATGAACGTAGCAGTGTGTTCTGTTGGACTCAATGAGAAAGTAAAGCCAATGTCTGTATAAGAGTTATTGTGATGATATTGGGAATTATGGAAATGAAGGGAACATAATTATTAAGTCAATTAAATTGTTTTATTAAGCACATTTAAAACCGACAAATGCTAACCAAAATGCTTTACAGAGATGCTCTTCCTGATGACTAGAAATAATATTTGTAGTTCATGGCGTAGCAGTGCACTGCAGGGCGTAGCAGGGCACTGCAGGGCATAGCAGGGCATAGCAGGACGTAGCAGGGCATAGCAGGGCACTGTAGGGCAGTGCAGGGAACTGCAGGGCGTAGCAGGGTGTAGCAGGGCATAGCAGGGCGCCAAGCAGGACCACGGCTACAGCTGCAACCATGATTTAGGTGCCACCCTAATCCGATATCATCACGATACTTATTTCACGATACAATATTCTGCGATATATTGCAATTTATTACCTTTTTTCCAACTTCGAATTTTTCCCAGTTTCAAATGATGTCCCCAAAAGAAAACTTCAACATCTGTTTTGTCTAACAAAAAAAAATTTCTCTGTTTGTTCATCTCACTTCAATTTTTAATGCTGCAAACTGGGATTGTCAAGCAGACAAACTGACCAACACATATACAATAATAGCTTAATACTTGGCTTCTGTGTATCGATACAGTATTGCCGTGGGAAATAGCGCGATACTATGCGATATCAATTTTTCCCCCGCCCCTACAGTACTTATACTACACTGGGGGATTAAAGAACACAATAGCGTGAAACATCAAAGATTGTGATTTCGCTGGTATTCGGATCCCAGTGCTCTCGGGCTTGGACTCCTAATAAATTATAATAATAATTCCCTTAACGTAAGTAAAGACATTGCACCATACATTGGTGCAGAAAAGGCACAAACTGTTGCATAAAAATTCACCAGAATGCAGGAAATGGAAGTGTTTGACACTCAACATTTGACGGGGAGGACACCCCGGTTATAATGTGTCCCCCCTCCCAAATGTTGAAACAAAACCTACGCCCTTGGTTGCAGGTGAGAAGGGGAGGAGGAGGAGAGGCCCAAGCCGCGGGCCCTGGCGGGGGTCGATCTGCCGCATGTTATGCTCAGCCACATCACCACTATCACCATCAGAGCGTGTCGCTGCCTCTGGCCTCGCTGCCCCCCGCAGCCTGCTCCCCACCTGATGCCAGCGCTGCCTACCTGCCTCTGTCTGCCTGCCAACCCTGCCACACACACTGCACCTGCTGGCACAAGGTAGGGAGCAACACAGCCAGTCATGTACATTTAACAATAGAGCAAGTTTCAATTCTTCAGTAAATAAATAAAACTAAATATGTAACGATTGATAGGTCGTCGGTGGTTCTGGTAGTTTTAAGAGCTTATCACATGGGGAGCGATTATCGCACCTCGTAATTAATTTCCAATGAGAAGCGAGCGGGCTGGTAGGGGAGTGTGGGCAGTTTGACAGGCGACGCGACAAGCGGGCACAATCCCGTGAAACTGTTGCATTCGTGCTAGTCACATGCACACGCCCGCCGCAAGGGTTGGACTGTGTTGAACTTTACCCTATGCGAGCGACGCGCAGCGCACATCAATGAACGAGAGACTGATTCTTGCTTGTTTGTTTCCTAAAATATAAAACTGTTTTCGAAACAGTTATCAGGACGTAGACTGGGGGACTTTTGGTCTTCAGAGCATCGGCACAGGACTGGATTTATTGGGTAACGTCCGTAAATTAGACTATGCTAATTTAGCTAACTTTGGCTATCAACAATAACAGTCCGTGGTTAGGAAAGACTAGGATTGCCACTATTAGTTATAAACCGACCTGTGATTAGGGTTATATGATACCACAGTCAGTTAATCTCATTCAGTTGTACCGGCAGGGATACAGTAGTGCACAGAATCCTCATGGTTACCACACATTGATTGCCTGGCTTTAATCGTGGAGCGTTGTCCTTTACATGAGGAGTGTAGTAGACCCACGCAGATCCACGCGACTACGCAGGCGAAGTGTCGCTCCCCATGTGAAAAGCCCTTTATCCTGCGTTTTTCATATTTTGTTGCTTGGGCTAACTGGCTGAAAGGCAGCTTATGTCTTCAGTTGAATTCTATTCCGGTAGGGAGTGCATGCAAAAGTGAGGTATATGCTGTATGAAAGTGTAGCTTTCATTGGAGTGAGTGAACTGCCATGTTTCATAAATCGGATGTGTTACATCCATGAAATGTTTTATATTGGAATTAATACTGCGTTACTCATTCATTTAATATAATAATAAATGAACAAAATGTAGATAGAAAGCATTCATGTGAAACATTTAACGTGTGCCAGCTATAGGCAAGAAGACTTCTAACTAGCATCAGCACAGGCTTTTGAAAGATAAAAGAAAATCAACTTTTGCAGAAAAAATGTATGAGTAACTTGGATTTGTCAGCTATTACCCAGTATTCTGTTGTTTATGCAGTCAATTGTGGTTTACAGCAGCTGATCAGTCCTGTGTGCCTTTTCCTCCATTTTTTTTTAGTTTTTTTAGCAAAAATGGCGATTCATGTTTTCTTCTTGTAATGCATGATGTGCAAATGTGGTTGTGTCACATTTTACGATGTGGTCATTTATGATGATATGGTGATTTATGAGATACAGCAGTATTATGACTGAAATAGCGTTAGATTGATGCAGTCATATAAATGGCTTCATCAACATTTTTTATTGTTTATATTTGTACAGCCTCTGGCTGTAGATTTGTGATGCTGTGTGTTCACTTCATGTTACTATGCACCATCCAGACAGCAATATGACTTCCTGAAGAAGCATATTTTCATTTGTCAAGTCATATTCGACAGTATTGAGTATTGCGATTTTCTTTTACTTCTTTAACAAAAACAAAAGTTGAATAATATACTTCTAGAGACAATAAATCATGAGACATTTGTAAAAACTAAGTGCTTTCTGAAAGGAATGCACATTACATGTCAGTCAGTCAGTCTGACATTTATTTCATTTGTAAAGAAGTACATAACATGTATTTTCTGCATTTTCTGCTTTTGGTCTGTTAGAAAACAGATATGATTTCCGTCGGCGGAGGTACCCTATAAACGGTAACACTTTACAATAAGGTACACAAAAAAATAGGTAGTTAATGATTAGTTACTGTTTTTGAAAGGGTAGTTACCCTTTTTCAGAAGGGTAACGAATGGTTAGTTACCCTTTTTGAGAAGGGTAGTTACCCTTTTTGAAAAAGGTAGTTACCCTTTTTCAGAAGGGTATTTACCCATTTTGAAAAGG
Organism: Perca fluviatilis; assembly: GCF_010015445.1. Classification (NCBI taxonomy): domain Eukaryota; kingdom Metazoa; phylum Chordata; class Actinopteri; order Perciformes; family Percidae; genus Perca; species Perca fluviatilis. The sequence goes on from NC_053119.1 coordinate 33,238,773, forward strand.
GTAGTTACCCTTTTTGAAAAGGGTAGTTACCCTTTTTCAGAAGGGTAGTTACCCTTTTTCAGAAGGGTAACGAATGGTTAGTTACCCTTTTTCAGAAGGGTAGTTACCCTTTTTGAAAAGGGTAGTTACCCTTTTTCAGAAGGGTAACGAATGGTTAGTTACCCTTTTTGAAAAGGGTAGTTACCCTTTTTCAGAAGGGTAGTTACCCTTTTTCAAAACGGTAGTTACCCTTTTTCAGAAGGGTAACGAATGGTTAGTTAACCTTTTTGAAAAGGGTAGTTACCCTTTTTCAGAAGGGTAACGAATGGTTAGTTACCCTTTTTGAAAAGGGTAGTTACCCTTTTCAAAAGGGTAGTTACCCTTTGGGGAAGGTGTTTTACCCTTTTCAAAAGGGTAGTTACCTTTTTTCAAAACGGTAGTTACCCTTTTTCAGAAGGGTAACGAATGGTTAGTTACCCTTTTTCAGAAGGGTAGTTACCCTTTTTCAAAACGGTAGTTACCCTTTTTCAGAAGGGTAACGAATGGTTAGTTACCCTTTTTCAGAAGGGTAGTTACCCTTTTTGAAAAGGGTAGTTACCCTTTTTCAAAACGGTAGTTACCCTTTTTCAGAAGGGTAACGAATGGTTAGTTACCCTTTTTCAGAAGGGTAGTTACCCTTTTTCAAAATGGTAGTTACCCTTTTTCAGAAGGGTAACGAATGGTTAGTTACCCTTTTTCAGAAGGGTAGTTACCCTTTTTGAAAAGGGTAGTTACCCTTTTTCAGAAGGGTAACGAATAGTTAGTTACCCTTTTTCAGAAGGGTAGTTACCCTTTTTGAAAAGGGTAGTTACCGGGAAAAAGAAAGAAAGAAAAAAGAAAGAAAGAAAGAAAGAAAGAAAGAAAGAAAGAAAGAAAGAAAGAAAGAAAGAAAGAAAGAAAGAATAATTCCTTCAGTTTCAATAGGGCCTTCGCCGCTGTCGGCACTTGGGCCCTAAATATACTATAGTTATGCCGGCAGCCGGCCAGCTCCGCGGAGCCGTAGTCCCTGTAGTCCAGTAACCCAGAAACTGTGACTTTGCCCTGGGTATGGAGCACAGCGGGCTAGCGCTGTATAGGGCTGTAACGATACACTAATCTCACGATATGATACACGATATTCAGCTCACGATACGATATATATCACGATATTCAGCCAACGATAAGATTCGATATATTTCGATACACTTACATCATTTTCTGAAAGATTTAAAGGGGACAGAGTGATTTTGGTGACATCTTGTGAGTGTTCCATTTACTTGGATTTAATTAATTGAACTGAAAACATCAATTACATAATATACAGACCCTTTCCAAAAAATTAGAATATCATGGAAAAGTTTATTTATTTCCATAATTCCATTCAAAACGTTAAACTTCCATAGATTATAGATTCAGGGCCCACAACCTAAATGATTTCAAGTATTTAGTTGTTTATTTGTACATAATTTGGGCTTCCAGCTCATAAAACCCACGAAAACAGGATTAGAATACTGTGAAGAAATCACCATTTACTTCTCAGTTTTTGCAGAAAAAAAAGAAATTAGGATCACATCAAATCAATCAAAATATGGTACTTTCAAAACGATACGTCAATCTTCAATACTTGGTAGGGAATCCCTTTGCCTTAATCACTGCCTCAATGCGCCGTGGCATTGAGGCAATCAGCCTGTGGCATTGCCTGGGAGTTATGGAAGCCCAGATTTCCTTGATGCTTGCTGTCAGCTCTTTTTGTTTTTGGGTCTGGTGCCCCTCATTTTCCTCTTGATAATACCCCATAGATTCTCAATGGGGTTTAGGTCCGGCGAGTTGGCTGGCCAGTCAAGCACTGTGATGGCATGGGCATCAAACCAGGTTTTGGTGCTTCTGGGGCCAGGTCCTGCTGGAAGATGAAATCTGCATCTCCATACAGATCCTCAGCAGAAGGAATCATGAAGTGCTCTAAAACATTCTGGTAGACTGATGCGGGGACCTTGGATTTAAGAAAGCAGAGTTTACCAGCACCTGCACTGGACCTAAGTGGCTACCTTACAGGCCAGTAAATAATAAATAGTTTTGTAAATAATAATAATAATAATACAAAAATCACAAATAGGCAGATTTATCTTTGCTAATAATATGTTGGATTCATGTTTATGTATGGACATATTTTAACTTTTGGAAAAAGAAAGAACTGCAATGACAGTGCAGAGACTCACAGAGCACAGTTACAAAAGACCTGGAAATGCTGACCAATCAGAGCAGACTGGGCTTTTTCAGGAGTGGAAAGAAAAAAATTATATTTAGACAGACAGGATGAGAAAAATAAACTGTTTTTTTTAACATTAAAGCATGTAAACATGTTCTAGTAGAAGCCTCAAATACATGTATGAACATGAAAATGAGCATCATATGGACCCTTTAAGATTAGTCATTAGACTGGTCATAAAAGCTGAAAAGTCAAGGGATTCACTCTAAATAGGGGAATTGTGATCTTCTACAGCAGGGATCATCAATTACATTGTTTCAGAATTTCAAAGGGTAACTACTGTTTTGAAAAAGGGTAACTACCCTTCTGAAAAAGGGTAACTATCCTTTTCAAAAAGGGTAACTAACCATTCATTACCCTTCTGAAAAAGGGTAACTACCCTTTTCAAAAAGGGTAACTAACCATTCGTTACCCTTCTGAAAAAGGGTAACTACCCTTCTGAAAAAGGGTAACTACCCTTCTGAAAAAGGGTAACTAACCATTCGTTACCCTTCTGAAAAAGGGTAACTACCCTTTCAAAAACAGTAACTAATCATTAACTACCTATTTTTTTGTGTACCTTATTGTAAAGTGTTACCGATAAAAAAAATCGTCATACAAAAGAAATCACGATACATACACAAAACGATTTTTTTTCGCACAACCCTAATGTCCTTAAATTGGGGCTAAATATGTGAAAGCACCATCCGGTCAACTACTAAGTTATTCTTCTCTGTTACAAAAAAGAGTCACTTTTTGTTTGCTAGAGTTTTGCCAGTATAGAGCTAACACATACAGTTGTTTTGAGTTGCGATCATAAAAGCTTTAATGAACTGGCTCCAGATTGAACAGCTGTTCCATCATACGAATTAGAGAAACAAACAACAAATCCAAGGTAAACATATGGTATGTGATAGACATATTATTACTTTATTATCAGGAAAATAAGGATATACTTTTGACGATAACTTCTCCCATGCTAAATGTGTAACTGAGACAAAGTGAAACAGTTCACTTCAGTTTATCCCAGTGTGTATGAAAGGTGTCAAAGAACATGTGGGAATACAAACAAAACAGTAACATTGTCAGTTTTCATAACTTTGAAGATCACAATTCCCCTATTTAGAGTGAATCCCTTGACTTTTCAGCTTTTATGACCAGTCTAATGACTAATCTTAAAGGTCCCATATGATGCTCATTTTCATGTTCATACATGTATTTGAGGCTTCTACTAGAACATGTTTACATGCTTTAATGTAAAAAAACAGTTTATTTTTCTCATCCTGTCTGTCTAAATATAATTTTTTTCTTTCCACTCCTGAAAAAGCCCAGTCTGCTCTGATTGGTCAGCATTTCCGGGTCTTTTGCAACTGTGCTCTGTGAGTCTCTGCACTGTCATTGCAGTTCTTTCTTTTTCCAAAAGTTAAAATATGTCCATACATAAACATGAATCCAACATATTATTAGCAAAGATAAATCTGCCTATTTGTGATTTTTGTATTATTATTATTATTATTATTTACAAAACTATTTATTATTTACTGGCCTGTAAGGTAGCCACTTAGGTAGCCATCCACAAATACAGTTAAGCTTAAGGATTCCCTGTGCCACATACATGTTTAAAGGGGTGATAGAATGATTAGATAGGCTATTTCACACTGTTCCTTAAGGTCTCCTAATAGGGTATGTAACATTGGTTGGGCTGAAAATGGCCCAGGTGCAATTCTATGGGCCCTTATGCATCCCTGTGTTTTGGCCCTATTGGGAACGAGAGCTTTTCTTCCAAATATGGTATGCTCATGAATATTTAGATGAGCTGCGCGCTGATTGGTTGAGCGAACCACATACACATACATTGGAGACGAGACAGCAGGTCTTGTATTTCAGACACTGCAATGTTTCGTTACTAAATTCACTTCTGAGACTTTTTTGTGCGAGAAATCATCTATATAAAGCTCAAATATGGGTCGTTTTACGAAAATTTATGGCTAATTGCAAATTTGGTAAGACGTGTCGGACATCAGGAGCTTATGAGACAGCGCTAAAGCTGAGCAATTTTATCGATTCTGCGATATAAATCGATATTTTTTTCCCCAAGAAAGTATTGATTTTTAAGCCGCGAGTATCGATCCGAGTCCCATTCAAATCCCCCGTGTTTACCCCCGTTGGCGTTGCAGGCTGAGCGATTTGGTCAGCCAGCCGCTAGTGTCGCTGTAGAGCAGCCAACGTCAACTGGCCCGTCGCCAAAGCTTTTAGTCTGGCCCGCAGAATAATCATGAATTCATAAAATGTAAAGAGGAAAAAATGTGTTCTGTTATTTATCATTTCAAGAGCAAAAAGCCAGCCCCATGTATTTACATCTCTATTCACATGCCGGGATTCTGTACAGCGATGCCCGAGCTCCACACACACAGCTGAGCCAAGATGTGTGTGCGTTAAAGCATTAAAACGAAAAAGAGATTAAACGGGAGGCTGAGGGCAAATGAACTCACGCTGGTCTCTTTTCTGTAAATAGGCTACAATTAAACCTTCGTGAGTAGAAAGTCAATACTTATCAATGCAGTCACCTGTGTAGACCGGCATAAACATGTAGAAATCAATATTTCAATCTGCTCAGTCCACCACGCTGTTTTACGCAAACACAGCTCTACTCTGCAAATAGCGAATTTTTACAAACAAGCTAAAACAAAAGCTGTCGGTTTTTAGTCTAACTGTTTATCTTAGGTTGCCGGGAATCTGAAAATTTTGACAAATTCTTGTAAACCTCACTGTTGGCTGAACAAACCAAACTCTCCGCTAGAGCGGACAATCTGAAGCTACTTAATATGCACGTGAATGACGCGATGTTCGAGTGATGATGATGATGCTGGTTGTATTATTTTGCAACATCGTTTCATTGCAAATGAGGCATACATGACGAGTGCATAGCCTGCTTATCAGTCCATTCATCATTAAAGCTGGGCTATTCCACGTCAACTTTTTGCTTCAGCCTCTTTGACAGTGACATGTTTACCTGACAACAGCCTTTCTTTCTGCAAGCATTTTCCACCAATCAGGATGCTGCATACTGCAATAATGTTTCCATAATCACAGACTTTAACCATCACTCCTCAGTGAACTGCCTCCTAGTCTGAGATCTTTTTCTAGTTAAAGAGCCAGTTATCATTATGGAGTTTCCATGTTTTTTCGGAGTTTGCTCACACTAATACATGTAAAAAAAAAAATAGCATTAATTCAGTAAGAAAGTGAAAATTTCGAACAAGAATAGGCGTATTAGGTATAAATTCATTTTATTTTCTTTATTTGAAAGTCCGGCCGCCAGAGTGCTTAGAAAAATTCTGAAACAATGTAGTTGATGATCCCTGCTGTAGACTCTCTGTCCAGTCAGAGACATATATTGTGTAATTGATGTTTTCAGTTCAATTAATTAAATCCAAGTAAATGGAACACTCACAAGATGTCACCAAAATCACTCTGTCCCCTTTAAATCTTTCAGAAAATTATGTAAGTGTATCGAAATATATCGAATCTTATCGTTGGCTGAATATCGTGATATATATCGTATCGTGAGCTGAATATCGTGTATCGTATCGTATCGTGAGATTAGTGTATCGCTACAGCCCTAGACAGCGCTAGCCCGCTGTGCTCCATACCCAGGGCAAAGTCACAGTTTCTGGGTTACTGGACTACAGGGACTACGGCTCCGCGGAGCTGGCCGGCTGCCGGCATAACTATAGTATATTTAGGGCCCGAGTGCCGACAGCGGCGAAGGCCCTATTGAAACTGAAGGAATTATTCTTTCTTTCTTTCTTTCTTTCTTTCTTTCTTTCTTTCTTTCTTTCTTTCTTTCTTTCTTTCTTTCTTTCTTTTCCCATCAAATGAATTGCCTTTTTGAGGGGCTTAACATATTCAAAAACTCACCAAATTTGGCAGTCGCATCAAGTCTGGTGAAAATTCACGTATTTTAAGGGTTTCGGGAATAGGCGCACAAAAATGGCTCGCTAGCGCCCCCTAGAAAGATAAAAGAATTGAGCCCCTGCAGTGCGTTTAACGTAGACTCACGAAACTTGGTACACATATGTAACATGTCAAGATGTACAAAACAATTAATTACAGCCATACCCTAAACCCAACAGGAAGTCCGCCATTTTGATTTCAAAGTTCGAAATTAGTGCGATTTTGGCCATTTCCACATGTCGTACTTTAACGAACTCCTCCTAGAGATTTCATCTGATCAACTTCAAACTCGGTCTGTGCCATCTTAAGATGTTAAAGATGAAAAGTTGTTAAAAGAAAAACTTTTCGTCATAGGGCGTGGCCCTTGGATGTATTAAGAGAACTGGATACAGTACGTACGTTCCAATGAGAGTGCTCAAAAGCGCATTATGCAAACATGGAGCTCGGCTTTTCCGCATTCTTGGCCCATGATGTCACGGTGGACACGCGCACTAGCAACAATTTGTTTGTGTTGTCTTAGCAACCGGTAGCAACATGCTCGTTCATGAGCTTCTCTCTCGTGGCTCTTACAAGTGGCGAACTCATGAACTCGCCGTTTTCATTGTCTAAAATATTCACTAACGTTAAACCGTTTCCGTTGTTCCTGATAGTTTACATGCTTAGCTAAATAAACGATGGATGTATTTAGCTAGACAACCAAGGAGATTTAATAATTATGTCGTGCTGCTAGCTAGCTAGCTACTAGCTAGCGCTAGCAGTTAGCCTGCAGTTTCGTGAACAGAGCTCATCCATGGCTTCATCTCTCATCCACGTTACAAGCTTTACAGCATACAGCCCTCGGATGGATCATAAGAGAGAACCAAGGCCATGTAATCACTATGTCTGTAGTAACGTTATGTAGGCATGATCTTAATACAGCCATGCTAGCTAACCCTGATGTTAGCAACTAGCTAGCTAGCCGATAGCCCCGCCAGTTTGGGAAACGCTAATTACGTTACATCCACGTATCATAACTTCATAATCATATGTATCATAACTTCATAAGATAATACCATGGACGTATTGATAGAACACATGGTGAATTACAACCGTTAGCTAGCTATATCCATTATTACAGCTAGCTACGTGAGCTCGGGAGAACAGTCATGTGAACGGACGTGCGCAGTCCCGTGGGTCTCGCGTCCATTATGCGCGTTCATCATTTCAAATTTAATAATTCTGGATTCGCTTCTAGTGAATGTTAAAAATGTAAAAAACGTAATGTTTTAAACAAGGACCCTTTCATTGTTCAAGCTGGTAAGTTGATATACCCCGAAACAAATTATCCGCTGAAATATAAACGTTTCTTTCGCCATGTAATGTCTATGTGAAAAGTCTTTCTGGGCCATGGGGTGCAGTACCACCGTTATCCGCTAAGCCCATGTTGGCATATAGACACGGCGCTCTTCCTGGGGGCTTGGCGTGGCCGTGGCGGGGCGGCCATTTTGTGCGTTTCGCCGCCGAAACAGGAAGTGGGTGTAACTCGAGTGTACGTTATCCGATTACCTCGAAACTTTTCAGGATTCATAAGAGTCCAACCCTGAGGACAAATAAAGGCCGATATTTACGTAAAGCCATAGCACCCCCTAGTGGCAACAGGAAGTAGGCCTAAACGTCAAGGTGCTATACTTTAACGAACTCTTCCTAGAGATTTCATCCGATGGACTTCAAACTTGGTCGGTACCATCCCAACACCTTAGCGATTAAAAGTTATTAAAAGAAAAACTTTTCGTCAGACAGTGTGGGCGTGGCGGCCATTTTGAGTGTTTAGTGATGAACATATGAGTGTTCGTATCTGCCCAAAATTTCTCACGAATCACAAGGGTCCAGGCCTGAGGACACCTACGGGCCAAAATTGACTTTTGGTGATAGCGCTCCCCGCTGGCAACAGGAAATCTGCCTTATATGACAAACATCATCCGATTTACATGAAACTCAGAATGTGTGGTCTACATGTGATACTGATCCGCCCCCTATAATATGACCACGCCCACTTACTCAGGCCACGCCCCCTTTTATAACATTTGAACTGTTTAAGGTAGATTCTTGTGTGAGGTATCATTGAACTCAGCAGAGACTTCCTTCTTCATTGGTGATGGTTTGGCCCGCCCCCCATGTGTAAGCCACGCCCCCTTTCATAACTGGTGACCCGTTTAAGGTAGAGTCTTATGAGAGGTATCATTGAACTCAGCACAGTTCCTTTTTAATTGGTGATGGTTTGACCCGCCCCCTACGCTTTTGCCACGCCCCTTTTCACAGCTAATGAACCGTATGACGTAGAGTCTTATGTGAGGTATCGTTGAACTCGGCGGGGAGTTCCCTTTTCATTGTTGACGATTTGCGGCGTCTGAGTGCCGCGCGAATGCATGGTCGCAAGGAGCGGCGTCCGCCGGTAACCCCGATGTGCGCAGAGGCGCGAGGGCCCGTCCATCGGTGCTCGCAGCTTTAATTGCAGTTTGAATTTTGTCACACCACTTATATTACAGCTACACTAAGGTCTTAAAAAACTAACGCTTGTGTCCGACTTCAATTCAATGCATTTTTGGGAATTTGAGGGGTTTCGTTAGCTGCTAGTGTCCCTTTAATCCTATGGGTAAAGATCGCGGCTGGCTGCAGGCCCTGGAGCTCCGTCAAGGCCTCGGCATTTGGTAGTCCAGTAACCCAGAAACAGTGACTTTGTGCGGGTATGGAGCGCTGCCGGCCGTGACGGAGATCCATCTAGCTCACAGCAGGCCAGCTCCTGCTGAACTGCGACACACAGTCGGACAAAATTTGAAATTAGCCATCAATTTTCGGCCCATATTTGACCTCTACATAGTTGATTTCTCGCATAAAAAAACCTCAGAAGTGAATTTAGTGATGAAATAGCAGACGAATTTCTGAGATCTGCGACCTATTCAGAAGACTACCTGATCTCAGATCAGTGGTGTAGCTTATGTAAATGTTGGGGTGTGACAAAGGTTAAGACTAGAGCCAAATAAGGGGGAGCCACCGAGTTGACGTTAACTTCATCATCAAAGTTCGTTGAGATTTGCCCGTTTTCAGAGGCAGTTTCAAATTGTGAGATTTGCAGAGGAAAGAGGTGTCAATGGGATTTAGAGGTTCTATGTATGTCCTATTTACCCACCAAACTGTCGTTATTCAACTATAACAAAGTAAAATGAGTTTTGCATTCTCTCACCCCTTTAACATTAAAACATGATGTATAAATATGTCAATAATTATTGTTTTAATAGCTTAGTATTGTTTGCACCATAAAAAGGTCATTGTAGGACCAGTTTAGTATGCAACTCAATTTTATACAACATATAGTAGGGGGTCCCTGCTCTGTCTGTCTTTCAGCTAGGGGTCCTTGGCCTAAAAACTTTAAAGACCCATGAACTAGTGGAGCTGGATGTGGAGTTTGAACCATCAACCTTCTTTCTGCTGATGATCCAAACCCTGTGATTAATGTTTTGAAATGTACTCCTCTTGTAAACAAATACAAGCAGTCACCCATAAAATATTCAAATATTGACGATGAAAGAGAACAGGAAGAGCTAAATGTGGTCCCTCTGCCTGGATGTGTTGTAATAAAAGGTGGAGATCTTAGAGGGAGGGAGAGATGGGGTTTTCCAAATGATGCAGGGAACTGAGTGGCTCATTAACCCTCTGTAACATCTGTGATCATATTGCAGAGAGCTGATTAGGGATTATTAAGACACGAATCAGGACTCAGAGAAATGTGGAAGAGAAACTGATATTCTATCAATGGGAGTGAGGTTAAGAGATATGGAAAAGAAAGAAGCATAATGTTGGGTATTTAGTTCCTCTCTTTCACACAGACGTAGACCCACAGTACACACAGAAGCATGCAGCCACACTGTTTAAACATGTGTGAGCAGTGAAGGGAAAGTACCCAGCTCAGAGAGGAGCGTTTGTATTTAGTGTTTTGTTGCCCTTGGCTCTTGCTTAGTGCAGGTCAGCACATTTCTCTATGCTGAAATCAACCCTCTGTGGTGTGTGTGTGTGTGTGTGCGCGTGTGTCTGTGAGCGAGTGCATGTGTGTGTGTCTCCAGTGAATCCCCAGGAAGTTATAAATGCTCTCTCTCTCTCTCTCTCTCTCTCTCTCTCTCTCTCTCTGTGGCTCTCTTTCCTTCCCTCAGTGCTCTGAAGGGTTTGACAGGGTTTCATTGTAAGCCAGAGCAGTCGCTTACATGATCTACAGTAGAGCAGCTTTTAGCCATGCCTACTGTCACCTACTGTTGATATATATGTGACACAATAGCTTTCACTCAAGGCTGTAACACTGTGTATCTCTACTGTAGCAGGGTTTATATTGGCCAAAATGGAGAAAGGCAACAATGTCCATAACTTATATACTAATAGTAAGGCTCCTTAAAGCTGCTCTAATCAATATTAACAACGGATTGAATGATTTTTTATAATGCCTAAGGGGTTTTTCGTAGTGACGGACCAAACAGAAATCTTTCTCTGCAGTTCCTGTCTGCTCTGCAGAGCATTTTAGCATCTTTATTGTTTTGGTTTTATGTCCCGCTTTACTTTACTTTTCTCCTCAGCGTTATTTGCAGATGCAGCTGTAGTGGAAGTTTCCTTTGCAGCAGGGGGGGAAATTTCAGAGTTTGGTAAATTGAAACAAATAAGACAGACTGAGACTAAAACCAAGTTGGGTTTTTGTATTTTATTTAAAAAGATATATTTGCAAATATAGGAGCAACATGATTTCACAAAAGGCCGCAGCCCAGTGTGGAGTCAGTTTCTCAAATGAGTGAACAGAACACCAGGCTTTTATGCATCTTCAGAGTGACAGCACACACGCACTTAGATTATTATGACGCTACAATTTTTACATGCAATCTGATACACATGAAGACAATCAGAGAAATACAAGAGACATCTGGGAGCCATTTCGCCTCCTCCTCCCGGTACGACTTTCACCCCCCAGTTACATCTTAACTGGCATGGGAAAACTAGAGCGTTTTAGGGCGACCTTGTAGCCCCTATCTGTTCAGACAAACCGTGCTCACATTATGTTCCAGACTGGACGTCTCACAAAGTTAGAATCAAAATCTGCATGTGGGAATGAGAAACTCTTTCAGCATTTGTGAGAGAATTAAAGTAGAAATAAAACATAAAAATATCAGGAATTATGCTTAAATGTAATTTTTGCCATTACACAGCCGACAGCTTTTGTTGAAGTGAAAAAAAGCTTCCATAATCCACTGTGCTCCACCTGGCCAGCTCCAAATGGCACACAGACAAACTTTGCTGGTATACAAAGTATTTAGCACAGATATTTGAGTCCTGGACTTTTTCGGGTGTACACGGTTAATGTACGGTACAAATTAATTCTAATGTTTCTGTGTCAAGCCCTGAGGAGGAGCACTGGGCTTTGAAACCAATTTGACAAAGTGGCCTAACCGTGGAATTACAACTTCGGGGTCCGTCAAGTGATGCCATGTGGCCCAAAAATACTTTTTCACATAGACTTGCATGGCGGAAGAGACGTCTGTAAATCAGTGGATACATTTTTTTGGAGCATCACAACCCCCGTGAAATCATTATTTGATCTATTGGTACAGTAACATTTGGAAAGTCTAGAAGAGAGCCCCACGATTCAATTATTTAATCCCTATGCAAGTAACCATAGGTCTAAACCTGAAGTTTGCCGGTTTCTAGTGTGCCTGCTATATGTGTTCCCTAGTGCTGAAGATCCAGGCAAATTTATGCGCAGCAGTTGAACTTCTCGCGCCACTGAGCAACTTTCAAAGGAACGAACGGGGCCCTGCCTCCAACACTGTATCCAGTTCTCTTTATGCATCCATTACATTTCATTTACCTGACGCCTTTAAGTGACTTTCAATGTGCATTCAACCATGAAGGTACAAACTCGGAACAGCAAGAATCACATAAAAGAAGTGCATTACATTCAAGTAAGCCAAACTACAAAGTGCCACATGTACTGTAAGTGCAACATATAAGTGCAATTATCTTATAACCATTATCTTCTTAGTCAAGGTGCAGTCGGAAGAGTGTTTTTTGTTTGTTAAGTAAAAGTAGCAATACCAGAATGTCGATTAAAAGTCCTGCCTGTGAGATTTTGCTTTGAAAGTAAAACCTGTTTTATTATTATTATTATTATTATTATTAATGATGCATTAAAGCAAGACTCATCTTAAAACCACTATGTGCACTGAATTGAGTAAGGGTGCATTTTGTTTTATTGCTTCTGAATTGTACATTTTATTTGTAAGATAAAACGTGTTATTTCTTCTTCTAAAAGGGACTTATTTTTTCTTTAACATCTAAGCAGTATAACATCTAAACAGCTATGTTATAGCTTGTGATGGAGCAGCTTTTTTAACTACTCTATGTACTATTAGCTATTAGTTTATTGCATAGTGTTTTATAAGCTCATATGTTTTGTATGCAAGGGTTAGTAATCTACAAAGCAATACAGCTGTAAGCTAAATGTAGTAGAATAAGTATAAGTAAGTATAGTTGAGTAAATGTAACACAATACATAAATAAAAGCCCAAGTACCTCAAAATTGTATTTAAGTGCATTTGAGTAAATGTACTTAGTTACTTTCCGTCACTGCGCATAAGACAGACCAGCCACTGCAGTCTGTTCTTCCTCCAGGATTTGAAGTCACCTTGAATGAGTTTATTTTAACACGAAGCAGCTGGATGCCGAGTCACTCCAGAGGAAAAAGAGCTGAATTAGATTTTCTCCAGCAGGATCTCGCAACAGTGCAGCGGTACAGTATAAACAACACATACAGTACATCGGCCACATCTGTTGGGCCTGTACAAACCTGCATAATCACCCTATCCTATGAGTGCTTTATATATCTATAAAAGCAGTGCCAGTGTCAGAATTGACAGCAGAGTGAAGCTGACTTTTGTAGGAGAGGGAGGAGGAGTTGCTGTGTTTTATAGTTTTAAGTTGGTTTTTTTTATTGCACACATGCTGTCCACTTATCTTGCACTTTTCTTGATTTCATTCCCACACCACTGTTTTTCTGCTTCTTCCTTGTAATCCTTCCCACAGATTCATGTTGCTCTTGTGAGTGTTTTTACTTCATGTACATGCAGTATGACAGAGTCAGACTCTCCTTCCCCTCTCTAACAGTCAGCAGACAGAGCAGAGAGTTGGCAGGTTGGGCGAGGAACATGCGGATGTGGCAGTAGCACACTTAATTGTTTTCAGATCCATCGGCCCATGCTGTGCGTGTGTGTATGTATGATTGCAGGCAAAAGCACATGTTGGGTTTTCCCCATGTATCGTGAAAGATTGGAATCGGGACAAAAGCATATTGTCCCATCCCTATTAATTAGCTACTTATCCATGATAATCTGTAAACTTACATTATCTTTTAGTCATAACTTGCTAACACATAGTTGGCATCTCGCACACTTATGACTCTTTTTATTTTTCATGAATCAGCATTTTGAGGGGGTTTCCTGTTGAACTGTATGACAAGTATTAACCTTTTATTTAAATTTGTTTAGATACAAGCATACTGCATCTAAGAACAGGATGTTTTAAACATTGTAATGTATTCCAATAAGTAGAGTAACTTAAAATGATTACTGGGACTGGGCCATTCAGCCTGTGTTCCATACATTATACGGAGCACACTACTGTCCACTACATTGTAAGATACAGTAAATGTCTAATTAGGCCTTGATCCTTTTTTACCTTTCATAAAATCCCATTTAAATTATGAATTTAAGAGATACTATATGTTGCTCACATAAGTCCAGTTTCTTTGAATTTCCTGTTTTGTTTGCATCTAATAGATAATCTGCAATTAAACATATAAACAGTGCATTATCATGACAAATTGTTCATAGTATTAGCTTTGAGTTGGAGTAATATTCTTGTGGGTTCTTGGGATTCACAAACTGTTGTTTGTCTGACAGTTTGTGGCACAGGATTGCAATGTTAAAGATCCAATGTGTAGGAATTTCTCCCATTTAGCGTTGAGATCATATATCGCCACCAACTCTCTCGTGTCACGCAGTTCAAAGTACGTATTACAGCTACGGTAGCCTTCACGCGTCAAAAAGCCGGTCTCTTGCTCTTTTCAATATGAAAATTTGGATTTTGAATCCATGTTTCCTTCTTCCTATGCTTCAAACTTGCCCGGGGCCGGGAAGCTATGATACCCATTAGCAGCACCTGTGAGTTTATCATGTGACAGCGAAGCGAGAGGCGGAGCACAATATCCTGTATGTCCCTTACCGGCTAATGTATTTCAAGATGGCGCATGAATACGGAGCGTCTACCCCAGTTCATGCAAACAGTTCATGGCCCAAACTAGAGCCAGACCGATATATCGGCGGGCTGATATTATCAGCTGATATTAGGCATTTTCCAAACTATTTAACCATTTATAATGGCCGATAAATGAATATTTAAAAAATGGACGAAACCCCCTTCAACCATGTTATGACTGTTGGCGTTGCATAGTTTGTCCACCAGAGGGCGCTCTACAGCGTCCCTGTTGGCAACTCTTAGATTTTTTTTTTTTATTGTTTTTGTTCAAAGGACTTTAAGTTTCATATCTTAAGTTTGTATTTTTATACATTTTATTTATCAGAACTTTTAATATATGTTGATATTAAAAAAGTTCCTCTGTTCTGTTATGACAATAAAACCAGCAAGTTTATTTTTAAACTGCATTATCATATTATTTTAGTGAGGACTCATAAATAACTTTTTTTATTTTTTTTAATAAACCTGTTTCAGGAAAATCCTGCATCTGTTGCATTTATTGGCGTAGAGGAGCCTCATTGTTAACTTTTTTTAATTATAATTCTCTGTAGGTTTAAATTGCTCAATTTGAATTTGAGAGAGGTTTATACAAATCTAGCCTGTTTTCCTCCTAAAGTGTTATAGATCAATGAATCTCAATAGATCATTTTAAAGGTTTGAACCCCCCCCCATCGTAGTTTGACAAATGTGGCCCCCAAACACAATCTTGCATAGGACCAAAGCTAGAAACAGCCCTGAAACAGACACATAGCAACATTAAAATTCATTTGGAGCCGTGTTAACATCCATCTAATAAATGTAAGTCCACTATTCACTCTAGCTCTGTATTTAATCTCTACCAATTCCTAAGGGAAATATCTGGTTCTTCAGCTGCTAAATGCTGCACTATGGGGGTGGCAGTAGCTCAGTCCGTCGGGACTTGGGTTGGGAACTGGAGGGTCGCTGGTTCAAGTCCCATTACGGACCAAGTACAGAGTGTGGATTGGTAGCTGGAGAGATGCTAGTTCACCTCCTGGGCACTGTCAGGTGCTCTTGAGCAAGGCACCGTACCCCCCCAACCGCTCAGGGCGCTAGTCCAGCACTGGCAGCCCACTCCCCTCTGACATCTCTCCATTTGTGCATGCATAGGTCCTGAGCATGTCTGTCAGGCCAGTGTATAGTGATTTCTAACAAACAGAGTGTAAATTGTAATTTCCCCACTGGGGATCATTAAATTATTATTATCATCAGCTAGTTGCTATTGGTGTCTGCAGAGTTGGGTGATAATTCTCTGTGGGTTTGCCACTATGCGCGACCCCCTTCCCATTATGCATAACCATTCACTTTGTTGTTAATATAAAAAATATTGATTAGAACAGGTTTAAAAAGCCTTATTAATAAATGCCTTGAAAGAAAAATCCATCCTTATACAGACACACTTAACATTGTTGCCTGTCTCCATTTTGTTGTTCGTCCAACAGTAAAGGGATGACAATTCTTTCTCCCTACAACTGCTCCTCGAGGGCGTTGGTATAAATAAGAATGCCCTCTCAGTTGACAAGCCTGGTTAAATATTGGTTTACTTGCGCTGCCAGATCTTTCTCCTCACTTTGTCTTAGCACTGTGCCAGCCCTGGAAAGAGTGTTGCTTAGTGTGTGAGTTTGTTCAAGCAATGACAGCACAGCTTCAGCTTTGCATATATATAGATGGTTGTAGAATGTTGCCATGTGTGTGTTTTTGTGCCAATGTGGGACTGTGAGGGCAACTTGTTGACAGAAGGGGGAAACTGTGTGGGTTTCCATCTGGTTACATTGTAGAGAAAGCAGAATTCACTATTATGCTTTACTGCACTTGACAATGCGAGACTATCGCGATATCAACTGGCGCAATAAACACATCGTGAAAGGCTGTGACATATCGCAAAAGATCAGTAGAACGCTGCACTTTAAAATGCAACTGTCATTCTTTTGTAGTGGTGCCTTTTTATATTCAATTCAATGTTCAATTTGATTAATAAAATAATGTTGGAAAGGATTTCCTTTTATTTGTTTCAAATTCAACAAGCAATTTGTTGTATTTTAACAGAACACTGAAAGCATGTGCACTCATATGGTGCAGCCCTAGTATCTAGTTATCCCTGACCCCTGAGCTCTGTGGTTTTAACCTCTCTTTTACTGGATGATCTCTCACCCCTGCACTCCAGAGCCGGACCAAAGAGGCCGGAGCAGGCTCAGGGTTCACCATGGGACGACGAGACCAAGCTGTCAGCCAGGCGCTTCCCCCTCCTCAGCCGGACCTCCCTCCTCCTCCCCCTCCCACCCCTCCACCACCGCCACCTCCTCTACCTGCTGGACAGGGTCAGGACGCAGCAGAACCGACCAATAACCACCAGGGGAAAGCAGGAAAAGGTGAAGCAGCCATTACAGAAGCTGTTGTTTTTATATTCCTGTTACATTTGTAAATGGTAGTGTCACTCCCAGAAGAACACTTGATGATGATCCTGTGCTATTTACAGTAAATATGGGCCTCTGTGATGGAAATATTCTCTACTTTGCTGTTGTATTCTGTTACTTTCTACTTTTCTTCATTTCACTGCAGGGGCGTAGCACAAAATTCTGGGCCCCGTAGAAAGGCATTCTCTATCAGCCCCTTCCTGCATCCACAGCTATTCATTCTAGCATCTTTTTGTGCCCTCCTCAGTCCCATTTCCACCCCCAGTCCGACACCCCTGTCTCATTGTCTCTCTGTTTAACTTACTTCTACTCCCAGTTAAGCCCAGTTGAACAAGATGTGGCATGCTGGCACATCTGCACTCTACAATTAAGCTTAAAGAATGCTGCCCTAAGGCTAAGGGTGTGTGTGTGTGTGTGTGTGTGTGTGTGTGTGTGTGTGTGTGTGTGTGTGTGTGTGTGTGTGTGTGTGTGTGTGTGTGTGTGTGTGTGTGTGTGTGTGTGTGTGTGTGTGTGTGTTCAGATTCAGGTTCAGGTTCAGGGTGATGCATCAGTTCAATCATCAACAAGTATTTTTGCATTCTACAGAACATTCCCACATGAAATACAATTAATTAAACATACATTTTTCCATTTGTTATTATATTATTTTAATCAAATATTGAGCAGAGAAGTTTGAGGTTCTTAGAGCTAACATGTTATCAAACAGTTAACATATGTGTATATCCAGCAGACATGGAATAACATTAGCAGTCATTTGGAGTTGTGTTTCTGTCCAATGTGACAAATGTAAGTCTGAATTTCACTCTCCTTTTCTGCTCTCCACCAACTCCTTAGAGAAATGGATCTTTAGCTGCTAAATGCAAGTCTGTAGCTTGTAGTTGGTTTATCACTAAATGTAGCCTCCTGTTGCTCCTGGAAACAAGGTTGAATCAATTTAAGTGGGGTTATGGTTTAATAAATGTGCTGTAAAATCAAAACAACGACCTAAAAGAGGCAGAGTTGGGTGATAA
This sequence comes from Perca fluviatilis, assembly GCF_010015445.1. Taxonomy (NCBI): domain Eukaryota; kingdom Metazoa; phylum Chordata; class Actinopteri; order Perciformes; family Percidae; genus Perca; species Perca fluviatilis. The sequence continues at coordinate 33,256,736 of NC_053119.1, forward strand.
TTCTCTGTGGGTTCATAACTTTGAGCGAAGCATATTACACACTGATTGACTGTCAATATAAAGATATTAATCAGTGGAAAACAGTTGTATCTTAGTCATAATTATCTAGTGTCTTTTTTGCAATTTTGCGAAGCAAATGTATTACGTTATAGACCCAATCACAATGTTTGTTTACAATAACTTCCGGGTAGAGAACCTGTACAAACGGGGACGAGGAACAATTGGATATACTCTCATCTCATTCATCTAAAATGCATGTTTGATATCAACACTTTCCCTAACATTAGGTTGGAGAGCTAATTTACCTGTTGGGCCACAGACTAGAGAAAATTACACCACCCTAACTAGCAGTCAGTCCGACCGGTGGTGAGATGTTTCTGTTCATAACGCTAGATTGAGAAACATTAAACTGTTGGAAACGTTAAAGTTAAAGCTGAAAATAACAACAGAAATAAACAAGTTTGCCAATTTCACATATCTCGGCAATTCAAATCAACTGTCAGTCTACCCGGAAGTGACTATTGTTGAGTAAAATTGGCCTTAAATAGGACCAAAAACATCTTCACATTCTATAGCTGTTACACAGCAGACATTTTGGGCTTGCCGTAGCAGGAAAAGCACAGGTAGAATTGATAACATGAAAACTGACTGCATTCCATTTAGGTGAGCTAGTTCCAGGGTCCCGACATTGTGCATGCTGGCTTACTGGGACACTTGATGGAACTGTCTGCCCTGAAAAGGGTCTGTAAGAAATTGACAAAGTTGTGAATTGTCTCACACTAAAAGTGGCAACAAAACTACCGCGACAATGAGGGACATTTCTCTAATCAGGCAAAGTGAAAATACCTTTTGTGGGTGTAGCACAGGATTTTGCTCTTTGAAAATTAACAGTGCAAAAAAAGTCAAAATCTTATCTTCGCATTTACTAAACACACATTATGACAGCAGTGTCTTGTTCTACATTCTAAGTCACACTCACACTGAATTATTGGTTTATAAGACATTTAAACACCTTTGTAATCAATCACTCGGTGGCCAGCTGTTGTCTCAGGGAGTATAGTATGTGGTTTTAGGTTTTAGGGTGAAGCTCTTCAGGCCAGTCTGTTATTGTCTTGGCCCCCTGCCTCTGTTTGTAACACAATACTTAACTATTTCACTACCTCATGGTCACACAACATAGCTGTCACCAGCATAAATCAGATACACACACACACATACACAGTTGTATCCACCATGCACAAACACATGCATAGAAGCGTACATACTCACAGGCACACAATAACGTTTATATGGCATGTCATACCGTTTTCCCTGTGTGTTACAGTTTTTGCTACGTCAGGCCAGGAAGAATGAGCCACACCTCATGTGTTGGTTTTACGATCTGGTTTTCTGGCGCACACACATTTAAACTGTAGTTGTAAAGTAATAAAGACACAGTGATATTTATCAATATACAGTATTATCTATTTAGAACATAATTCCTTTGATCACGCCATTCACACACAATCCTGGACTTCATAAAGTGTGTGTGTGTGTGTGTGAGCCTAGATTAGTGTAAATGGCAGGCGGCATTTAGAGCCTTCCACAGCTGCTGCCCAACAGGCACACAGCGAGGTGGTGACTGATGTGCGTGGTGTGTGTGTGTGTGTGTGTGTGTGTGTGCGTGCGCGTGTGTGCGTGCGTGCGTGGTGAGAGTGACTCCTTTCTCTTTCCTACTTTATCCCCCTCTTTATTTGTCTCCTCCTTCACTCATGTCTTTCCCTCCCCTGCTGCTTGTCCCTGCACACCTCTGCCTCCTTTGGCTTCAGATAGAGTTTTGGAGTCTAATATGTCTAAATCTATACCTGGAGGTCTTCTGCACACACACACCCATCTATTCAGCGTTCCCACCATTTCAACTCATGTGGAGCAGCCCTAACCTGCCTCTGCACCAGGGGCATGCGTCCAGACACAGAAGTAAACATATGCGCAAATAATCCAAGACGTGTGCACACATGTAGTCTTAACTCGTGTGTGACGGATTTGCATTCATATATGCTGGGCAATATATCAATATTATATCGACATCGATATATGGGGCTAGATATCGTCTTACATTTTGGATATCGTAATATCGTGATATGACACACGTGTTGTCTTTTCCTGGTTTTAAAGGCTGCATTACAGTGAAGTGATGTAATTTTCTGGACTTACCGGACTTACTTACTGTTTTATAATTTGCCATGGTATCCACATTATTGGTGATTATTTATCAAAACTCTCATTGTGTAAATATTTGTGAAAGCACCAATATCGCCACAATATCGACGCCGATGTATATGGTCAAAATATTCGTGATTTTTGATTTTTCAGATGCAGTGTCTGTATCTGCAGTGTCCTCTGCCCCTATTTTCTCTTTTCTTCTTATTTCTGTGGGTGCTGGACATTTATGAGCTTCAGCAAAGAGCCTTGCAAATAATATCCATCAAATAATATACTGAAGATGAAGTTTGCTGACTTGCTGTTGAGTAAGTAACTGCAAAAATGGGGCTCTCTTCCACTTACATTACAAAAAGACACATTGTGACAACTGTGAGGAGTGAGCTAGCTAATGACATTTAGACTTATATCAAAAGGTCTGGTGAAGAGGTTGCTTTCCATAGTGCAGGATGCATTATGTAATGATATCACTGTTTGTCATTTGAGAGCTCTTTGACTTCATCAGCAACTGTCTTGCTATACCAGCTACCCACCCATTGCACTACATGCATTTTAACTGCTCAAAAAATAGAGGACACTATCTTTGAGCAGTTAAAATGCATTTAGTTGGGGAAGAAGAGTTGTTTTGCAACATAATACAGGAATGACATCACAGTACCTGGAGAAGCAACCAACATGGAATTATTGTGGCTGGTCAGCAATCTTATCCAACCAACCTTATGAACACACTGTATACACTACAGTCATTTCGTGCTATGGGGCTAAAACTTGAGTGCATCAACAGTGCAGTTGACTGGCCAGTTCACATCACCGTCAGTCAGTGGTGGAAGAAGTATTCAGATCCTTTACTTAAGTAAAAGTACTGATACCAGAGGCGATTTCTTTAAGACTGCAAGGGAAGCTCGGCTTCCCCTAAAATGTCAAAAAAATTAATGGTCAAATATGTACTGATGTGTTAACATTTTATTGACTAAAAATGTATTAGAACACGTTCATAACAAAGACGAGTTTGTTCACAATCAGCTACATATAGTAGGTCTGACATCGTCCATGGACTTCAATGGGGCTGCTTTGAACAGTTTTTTTCACTGCTTCGAAACTGGACGATCATTGGATAAATGCTGTGATTATGTCCCGTCCACGGACGCTCAGCGTCTCTGGGGGTGAATGGAGGAGTGGGCTGGCCTGGACTCCGGGCTTCAGCGTGATGATTGGAGGGTCTGTTGAAAGACTGCATCTTCCTTTTGATTGACCGCGATTTTGTACTATAAAAAGTCACCGAAGCTATTCGAGCTCAGTCCCATCGCGGATTTTGCAAGTGTGGTCGAAAGACAACCTATTTCTTGGTATTTGCTTGGCGAAATTGCTAGCCAATTGCTTATTTACCTGTAATTAACGGAAGAAAGACATTTAGTTGCCCTGCAGTTTCTACTAGCGTAATGGCTGCTGACATCAACAGAAGCTTTTCCAAAACTTAGGAGAATTCACGCTAGTTCTGTTTTGCCCTTAGAGTTCACTCTGCCATTTACTGGTCAATGTCGCCGCCTAGTGGCAAGGAGTGCAAATTACTTTTACACCACTAGAGACTTTCTTTCTTGGCTGTAACTTCATACAATACAAGCATCTTAAGTTAAGATGCTTATTTTTGTAACATGGGAAAGCTGTGTAATTACTTGGTGTTCCTGAAAGACATGGAGTTGGGACAGTGCAATTCCTCAGCTTTACAAACTGTTTTCATTAGTGGCAACAATTGTAGCTACATCTGCAGGTGTAGAAAGGAGCTTCTCCTGTTTAAAGTGGCTCAAGTCCTATACCTGTAACACAATGGGCCAAGGCCGTTTAAGCAGCCTAGCTCTGCTGGCCATTGAGAGGACACTGGTCAAGTCACTAGTATTAGATGTCTAGTTGGTACAACAAGGTCACACAGAGCATTTTCTTAAAAAGGAACGTAGACCAGAATTTACGTATAAATAATTCAATTCAATTCAATTTTATTTATAGTATCAAATCATAACAAGAGTTATCTCAGGACACTTTACAGATAGAGTAGGTCTAGACCACACTCTATAATTTACAAAAACCCAACAATTTCAGTAATTGAAATAAATTGAAAATTTTTATGATGTAGGCCGAAAATGAGCTTCCCCTCTTTGAAAGACCAGCAGCCGCCACTGACTGATACCACACTGTAAAAATACTCTGTTACAAGTTAAAATCCTGCATTGGAAATGTTACTTAAGGAAAAGTATCATCAGGAAATTGTACTTTAAGTATAAAAAGTAAATGTACTCAAATCAGAAAAACTTTCACATTTTAGAAACCAGAAACTATCCAAACAGTTCTGTCAATCAACTAAGTGTTTAATCGGTTAATCATTTCAGCTGTACTCTACTTGTAGGCCGTTATATTGTTGGGTAGTTTAATTTCTAATAAAATATAATATTTTATAAACTACATGTGTTTTGTGTGCAAAAATCTTAATTTGTAAAGTAACTAGTAACTAAAGCTGTCAGATGAATGTAGTGGAGTAAAAAGTACAATATTTCTCTCTGAAATGTAGTGAAGTAGAAGTAGAAAGTGGCATGAAAAGAAAAGACTCATGTAAAGTACAAGTACCTCAAATTTGTACAAAGTACAGTACTTGAGTAAATGTACTGTACTTAGTTACATTCCACCACTGCAGTCAGTGCAGTTACACCTGATGACATGATTAAACTACTTCACTTGTAACTTACTAGTTTTGTCCTCACATAAGTTTTAATTCCTCCTGGCTATTTCAACTTTAAATGAATAATGTGTTTAAGCAGGAGTGTCAAACTCAACTTCACCAAGGGCCACACTGGAAAATGAGATTCGCATTAAGGGCCAGACATGTTTGACATGCTTTTATTCAACCGAAAAAGTCAAATACCTTTAACTGTATTATTCGTGTCTTATGTAGCTTTCTCCCTTACAGTTTGGTTGACATAAAGCCTTAAAAACAAAAAACAAAAAAGTTCCTTAGCCATCATAGTGTTTAGCAAATCAAGCAAAACAATGATTACATTTTTTACAACAACCTGTTTCACAGCCTGAATATGTAAACTCTCTGGTTCTGTGGGAATGTCTGAGTGTCAAAGTCGGCAAATCTGCCAAATTCTGTGTTGCATAACTACAGTCTGAAAAACACTTTCCTGTCTTTTTGGTTTGGCTCACATCTAGGCGGCCCAAAATCTATTGTCAACCTAAATTGATATGCGGGCAGGATCAAAATTTGCAAGGGGGCTGGATTTGGCCCTTGTGCCTTGAGTTTGACACGTGTGTTAAAGCAACTGTCTTAAACATGCGAAGTGTGGCCAATCATGTGTGAACCAATCTGTGCTTCTTTCAGTGGTGATTGAGAAGGTGGTGCTGAGAGGAGTGACACACACGTCTGAAGACACTAGTGAATATGTGTTCGAGGTGGGTCCAGTCTACACACAGACGCCTGCTCACTTTTCCAAATGCTCTTTGTTCATCTCTTCATGTGTTCACCCTTTCCTTTCACTTGGTTTTCTACTTCCTCTACTCCATCACCTCCACCTTCCCTTCCCCTCATCCTCCCTCCTCCAGGCCAGCTGGTCAGATGGGTTTGTGTCATCCGTTGTCAGAACTCGGCAGGAGGTGACAGAGCTGCTGAGCCAGGTCAGGACCATCACGGTAACACACAATCCCTAGTCTGGCTTTGCCAGGCCTTCCTCCACAGCGCTGCGGAGGAGGGTCTGGCGAGTCCACACAGCATTCCAGGATGGGAGAAAAACGTGCTCTGTTGTTTATTGGCATTTCTTTAAAGGGGTGATAGAATGCAAAACCAATTTTACCTTGTCATAGTTGAAAAACGACAGTTTGGAGGGTACATAGGACATACATAGAACCTCAAAATCCCATTGACACCTTTCACAATTTGAAACTGCCCTCTGAAAACAGGCAAATCTCAATGAACCACCAAGTTGACATCAACTGGGTGGCTCCTCCTTATTTGGCTCTAGTCTCTACCTTTATCACGCCACAACATTTACATAGGCTACACTACTGACCTGAGGCCAGCTTAGTCTTCTGAATCTAGGTCACGCAGATCTCAGAAATGTTATACATTGTTCGTCCGCTATTTAATTACTAAATTCCCTTCTGAGACTTTTTTATGTGAGAAAAAAACTATGTAGAGGTCAAATACGGGCCGTTTTACAAAAATTGATGGCTAATTGCAAATTTTGTCCGACTGTGTGTCGCAGTTCAGCAGGAGCTCAGCAGGCTAACGTGACAGCGGCCGGTGCTGCCTCGCGCCCAGCGTGTCCTCCTTCACAGACCCCAGCTCGCTGTGAGCTAGATGGATCTCCATCACGATCGGAAGCCCGCGGCGCTCCATACCCACGCAAAGTCACCATTTCTGGGTTACTGGACTACCGGAGCTCCAGGGCCTGCAGCTAGCCGCGATTGAAGGGACACTAGCAGCTAACGAAACCCTTCACATTCACAAAATGCATTAAATTGAAATCGGACACAAGCGTTAGCTTTATAAGACCTTAGTGTAGCTGTAATAAGTGACGTGACGAAATTCAAACTGTACATATATATTAGTTATGCCGAAAGTGTAGCTAGCTAGCTAGCCGCGATCTTTAGCTAACCATAGGATTGAATGGACACTAGCAGCTAACGAAACTCCTCACATTCACAAAAATGCATTAAATTGAAATCGGACACAAGCGTTAGCTTTGTAAGACCTTAGTGTAGCTGTAATAAGTGGCGTGACGAAATTCAAACTGTAAATATATTATAGTTATGCTGAAAGTGTAGCTAGCTAGCTAGCCGCGATCTTTAGCTACCCATAGGATTGAATGGACACTAGCAGCTAACGAAACCCCTCACATTCACAAAAATGCATTAAATTGAAATCGGACACAAGCGTTAGCTTTGTAAGACCTTAGTGTAGCTGTAATAAGTGGTCTTACCAAATTTGCAATTAGCCATCAATTTTCATAAAACGGTCCATATTTGAGCTTTATATAGTTGATTTCTTGCATAAAAAAGTCTCAGAAGTGAATTTAGTAACGAAACATTGCAGTGTCTGAAATATGAGACCTGCTGTCTCGTCTCCAATGTATGCGTATGTGGTTCCTCAACCAATCAGAGTGCAGCTCATCTAAATATTAATGAGCATACCATATTTGGAAGAAAAGCTCTCGTTCCAAATAGGGCCAAAACACAGGGATGAATAAGGGCCCATAAAATAGCAACCGAGCAGTTTTCAGTCCAGTCAATGTTACATACCCTATTAGGAGACCTTAAGGAACAGTGTGAAATACCCTATATAATCATTCTATCAACCCTTTAAACCAATCACAATCGTCATGGGCTGCGCTAAGCGCTAGGGGTGTTGACTGAATCATTGCATCAATACGTCGCGATGCAGACATGGACGATTCTGCATCGATGCAGTGACAGACCATAATCGATTATAGCCTATTGATGTTTTTTGTTGATTTTCCGGTGGCTGCTTTTTTTTGTTTTTGCCATTTGTCTGCTGTGTTCAGACTGCACTACATTCAGGAAGTGTCTTTTTTAAGAGCCGATACAATAAAAAGGGGAGTAAATATATATCCGACTGCTTGAATTTGTCGATGAAAACCACGTGTAGTAATATATAATGAAAAGCATCGTGATATCGATTTGAATCATTGGCAGGATAATACATACAGTTTGCCGCCGCAAAATAGCTTCGGTGAGGAACTTATTTTGGTGGAACAGGTGTACATGTGTATGTCAAAAGTTGTTTTAGTCGTGCAACAGAAAACTCAGATTGGACATATAGTCTAGCTAGCTGTCTAGATTTACCCTGCAGAGATCTGAGGAGCAGTTAACCATAGTCCACCGGAGTTTAAAATTACAACACAGAGAAAGTGTAGGAAAAGAAACGGACATCCGGCCGAAAAGAAGGACATCCAGTGGGATTGCGGAGGCTCCGGAACAATCTTGGAAGTGAAACGTTGTGGATATAGACTACACATTCCCTAACTGATAATAATAATCTCAGGTTGAGAGAATAGTCAAATGTCTTCAGTACTGTTTATTCTACAGATTGACCTTTTACAAGTATAAAGGGCCTATACAATTCTAAATGAATGAATGAATCACTTCCCCCTAGGGCTGGGGAATATATGGATATTATATCTATCCATATATGAGGCTGGATATTGTCTGAAATTGTGGATATCGTAATATGTCATAATTGTTGTCTTTTCCTGGTTAGGCTACATTACAGTAAAGTCACGTAATTCTTTACTTGTTGTTTGATGTTTATTTCTTACCAGACTGTTCTAGCTGTTTTATTATTTGCCTTTACCCACTTAGTCATTGTCACTGATGATTATTTATAAAAAATCTCATTGCGTAAATGTTTTTTGAAAGCACTAATAGACAACACTACAACATCGTCGCAATATCAACATCGAGATATTTGGTCAAAAATATCATGACATTTAATTTTCTCCGTATCGCCCAGCTCTACTTCCCCCTCTGTTTCTGATTTAATTATTGTAAACAGACATTTGGGGCCCTATTTTAACGATCTGAAACGCAAGTATCAAACGTGAAACGCAAGTAGCTTTGTGGGTGGATCTCGGGCGCTGTTGCTATAATACCGGCGGGATAAATGAGTCTTGCGCCCAACGCAAATCTAAAATGGGTTGGTCTGAAGTAGCTAGGTGTGGTTATCTCACATTCCCTTTAAGAGCAGGCGCGCTTGTTCCATGGCGGATTGCTATTATATGCCTGGCGTGGCAATGTTGCTGCGGCCTCTTGGGCGTATCTCCACAGTCTGGAGAGGATTGCTGCAGCCATGGAGTGTGGGCCTCCAAACGCACCACTTGCTCCTGTTGTGCCCCTTCCTCCTCCCCCAACTCCATCTCCGTCCACCCGCTCCACCAGGAGCGCATTGCGCATTGCCACTCCAGGACCAGATCCCGCCGGAGTGTCCAATTTCACCGTAGTTCAACATCACGTCTCCTTAAGTCCTCTAATATTTCCTCATTTATGTCATCAACACATCCATCATTCATGGAAACGCAAGCCACAAAGAATGCTGCGACTTTTTGAGGACTGTACTGTAAAGTGCCTCCTGACCGATCCAAACACCTGAAGCGCATTTTCAGTAATATTTTTCCTTTTAATTATGTATGGTTTGCAAAAATGGGAATTGCTGCGTCCGTGTGGATAAGGGAAGCAAGGTGTATGCACGTTGTGCACACGCTACATTATGGCCTCTGCATCTGAATAACGCGCCACTGACTTTAAACCAGGTTTTTTCTGGTCTGTGGCGGAATTGTTTTCTGAAACTGCAAAATAGCACCAGGTAATGTTTGTGCCTGAACACGCCTCCGCTTTTCGCTGAACCCCCGGGAGCGCAAATACATTCCCTAATTTACCGACGTGCGTCTGTGGAGGGAAAAGTCCGCTGTGCGTCTGGTGCAAAATAGGAATGATACATGCGTCGGTGTACAAAGGCAATTGTACTTAGTTTAGTATGTGTTTTTTTCTTCTTCTCTAAGCTGTCACAAGCATTTCCTGATGACGGAGTGGAGAAATTCCTCCCGCAGTCCATAGAGCTGGACGCCAGGTGAGTTCCATAACACACTTGCTCTTGAAAAGTGTTGTTTCTGTCTCATCCAGCTGGGGAAAGCAAGGGAATTTGATTGAACTCTTCCAGAAAGAGTTAACAGTACGGCTGTGCAATTAATAAAATTTTAATTGTGATTAAGATTTTGGCTCCTGACGATCACAAAACCGAGTACTCGAGAAAAACGATTATTTTGCAGATTATGTTTTGCAAATAAACTCTTTTTTGTCTTGTGTTCTGAATGAAAAATAGAAAACGTTAAATCGGAAAAAGTATAATGGGAAATGTGACAGTTCAGGGTGTTTCCACTGTTGATTTGTTCACTGTTTTTTAACTTCAATAAATACATCTTTCCAAAAATCAACGACTTATCATGTTAAATAATTCTGATTTCAACATTAACCAAAATAATCGTGATTATTATTTTTTTCATAATCGAGCAGTCCTAGTTAACAGTTTACTGTTCCTTATAAAGCATTTGCAAAGCAGTTTGCAAAGCAAAGTTTTTGAATAATTTAAACCCTGGAGTGTTTCAATCTGTTTGCTTGCCAAAAGTCTTCTTCTTCACGGTATTTTGTTGGTGCATTTCTACTTTTCATGGTGCGTTACTGCCTTCACCTGTTAAGGCTGATTAATGCTTCTGAGTTAAATCGACGCCGTGGGTATGTACGTTAGGGCTGTTGGAACGAATTCTGAAAGTCGAATATAATTCAAATAGTAAAAACATCAATACTATTCGAATGCTGAAATTACTATTCAAATGTGTTTTATAAATAGGTTGGCTAATAAAAAAATAATATTCCTCTTCTCAAGTCATGTCTGACAATAAGTTACGGGAGTGAGAAACACAAGGCATTGTGAGCTAACGTTACGTACCGAGTAACGTTAGTACAGGTGGAGTGACAGGCTGCGGCTGGAAATCAGAAGAAGGGTGGGAAATAGTTTTAACATGACTTTAAAATCGACATCCACCGAGCCAAAATGCTGTTATCTGTTACGTTTCCGGGGATTAAAGGACCCAAATGCAGGGAGAGACAGGCAGGCAGGCAGGTAGGAGAAGGGTTGAGTTCGAGGATTTATTAATCGAAACACAAAAAAGAACCAAGGGAGTCCTGGGAGAAGCAGCAGGCAAAAACCAATTCCAAAAATAAGAAGAAAGGTATCCAAAACAATCAAGGGAGTACAAAAAAACAGGGAAATACAGGAAGGATAGAAATTGACCAGAACTAACACAGGGAACGCACACAAACACACACATAACGATCTGACACAAGACAAAGGGAACACATAGGCTAAATACAAGAGGTAATGAGCAAACAAGGAACAGGCGATACAACAGGTGAAACACATTAGGAGTGGCAGAGTAATCAACAAAGGCGGGAAAACACAGGAAGTAAAACTAGACAAGACAAGACAGAAAACCAGACTATCACAATAAAACAGGAAACAGAATTATAGACAACAGGGAACAGAAATATACACAGTCAACAGAATCAATATACAAAACAGGAAACATACAGAATTATGAAAACAGGCAACAGAAATATAAACAACCCCAACAGAAATGTCCATAACCGCAACAGTTATCAATAGTTAGCTTGTTCTGGTTTCCTAACTGCGTCGCGAGTTATAGGAACTTAGCTGGGAGCTTCATGGAGACAGCAAAAGTTAATGTTAGCTGCCCAACAGCTGTCAGAGTTAGCATCAACTTCATAGATTACCTTCTAACAGCTGTATTCTCAGTAACGTTACAATCTGCAAGAAAAAGGTTGCTTTTAAATCACTAAAATAGTAGTGGCAGTACTGTTTGGCCTAATTATCAATGCCGTTAGCATCGTGGCTAACACTATTGTTACTTAGTTTATGACAAATCGTTTTGGCTGTGCTTTCTAAAATGATGTAATTGTGCTAACTGAGCAACGTTAGCCTTTACAACGGAGCCGCTTCAATACACGTGTTAGATAATGTTTCATTGCAGAGTTCTCTGCTGATTTGTGTTTATTGCTGTGTGCGTAGTGGAATATAATGTAAACAGAGAGATTGCAATGCGCCATGACATAGGTCCCCTTCAAAGGCCAGGCTCAGAGTCATATATTATAGAGAGTTTGGCCAACTAGGGAATCGAATGTTCTGAGCTATCCCTTTATGCGATTGGTCCCGAGGTGGTCACGTGTTTCGTGGACTCCATGTTGGATACCAACATTCATCTGATTCCCATTGACATAGTGCAGGGAATAGTGGAAAAATGTAATACATTATTCAAAAAATGACATAAATCACTGAAAAAATGCCCAACTGTTGCGCGTTTGGCTACAATGAAAGACCGGGATGCGGGAAAAGATTTCACAACTTCCCCGTGAACCAACAAGGCGAAAAGTATGGGAGCTGAAGGTGAAAAGAGCAAACTGGAGGGCGATAGGCTACTCATTATTGTGTGAGGTAAATGTCAATTTCTCTCTTCGACTTATGATAACAAATTACATAGGTCAAATATAGTAATACAAACACTTTTTACCCATATGCTGTCGGTCGCATTATCCTTGTCTTATCGTGTATTTTGTCAAAAGACTGTAACTTTGTTAAGAGTTTAGTTGCTAGTCATGACGTTTTTTGAAGTGTGTTTGTAGCGCAAGTAAGTTACTGAATTCCCTTCTGTATTTGGCCTGTCTTGCTCCCTTGACGTGGTCACTCACTACAATGGGCATTTTTTAGAGGCCCATTTACGATATAGAAGGTAAATATACACTGGAATATTTCCGTAAGGGCCTTTTGCATATTGACAAACGTTGATAATAACATGTACTGTATATGCCTGTTTATGGTGAAAATAAGCAATTTATTTCAAGATAGCATATTTGCCCCTTAGGGTTACACTGTGGAGTCCTCTGACGATGGTATCCAATATGGCACCCATGATTTGAGTTGGCCAAACTCTCTCTAATATACGGCTCTGGCCAGGCTAATGTTATAAGTCCCTCTAGTGGACAGAATGTATAACAACAACTACATGCTTATAGTGGCAGTGACAATGCATAAGCCTGAGTAGTGTACATATTAATAACAGGCTTCATTTGAGCATTAGATATTTGAATATTATTTGAAATTTTAAAAAATAACAAATGAAATTCGAATGGTATTATAGAGGAAGACTGACAGCTCTAACGTACGTAGGTACGTGAAGCATAGGCGTAATTAACAGGAGGGATTGAGGGGTTACAACCCCCACAATAATCAAAACTGACCAGTGCAAAACCCCCCCGCCATAAACCTATTATTATTTCCTTTACATAAATAAAGACATTTACACCATAACTTGATGTAGAAAAGGTACAAATTGTTGCAGAACAATTCACCAGAATGCAGGAAATTAAGTGTTTGATATGCTAAAATTTTTGATTTTGCACAAAAGTGGAGATCTGGAACACACAAGGCAGGAAGTAAAACAGAGACATGACACAGGAGAAACAGAAGCTGTGGGCTGAAACTGTTCCCTATTACGGAAATAGTGCACTATACAGTGTGTTCGCCATTTGGTAGTGGTGTTCAAATTCTGCGTGGTTAATTTCGTTTACTACATAGTCCACTACAAAATACCCACAATGCACTGCTAATTTGAGTATACATATGATGTACCCTACATTTTACTTCCGTATACCACAATGCAACGCGGCCACGTTTTCCTGGAGGGGAAAAAGCAGATGTCACCACGAAAACTGAAAAGGAAAAATGCAGCGGACTTTCGTTTCTAAACAGTGGAAATGTATCATGCAACATATATACAACATTTTACTATCCTCCTGGTTGCTTGTTTCAGGGACGTATTAGAAGTATTTTTGTTTCGGTTTGTGTACATGATGCTGGGCGCGCCCGCTTCCGTCACACAAACAACGGGCGCATCTCCTGATGCAAATCATGCAACGAGGAAGAAGCTATGACAACCTAAGGGGGTAAGCTTCGCTTCAGAACTCGAACCTCCTATGGCGCCATTTTGATGCTTCCAAACGATCACCGACGTTAGCATTCCATTGACTGCCATTTATTTTGACGTCACTTTGACAGCGAATAACTTTACATCTGAAGCGTTTAAAGACTTTTTTTGTCCATTGTTTATTTCTAAACACGACAATGTATAAAAGGCTCAATTACCTTGTATCGTAACGACTGTGTCATAACCATGCGACTTACTGTCGCATAGTAGAGGAATTACCGTATAGTACAGGAGAAGCTCGCAGGCATTTTCGACTTACATTAGCTGTTTAAGTTTAATTACTAATGTTAACTAGCATTTTAGTTAGCAATAATTAGCCTGTGTCCATGTTATCTCCTTACATATACCTACGCTCTCCGTCTCTGCAAGATTGGGAATGATTGAGATTTCTCTTGGCACAGCTACCAGAAGACTTACAACTTTCAGACACGTTGCTCACGTCACATTTACGTCATCTCTCTCAGTTGGAGGCTGCGCATTAACGCTCAGCGCTCACCGGAAAAGTGCTTCTAATATCCTTCACTGCTCTCCGTCAATAGCAACGGGATCTGTTGATCCATTATATACTGTCTATGCGACAACCACACAGATAGAACATGGGTAAAACAGGGAATACAGGAACACATGAGACAGTGAACAACAAGGAAACAGGGAATGGATTATCCAGTAGCAAACAATGCAAGATACATGTTTCAAACAGACGTGTATAAAGTACTAGAGACCCATACTTGAGTAAAAGTACAAGTGCTCTATCAAAAAAGTGACTTGAGTAGAATTAGAAGTGCTCTTTAAGCACCACACTTAAGTAGAAGTACTAAAGTATTGAACATTTTTTGTACTTAAGTATTGCAAGTAGTTTATTTTAAAATGTACTACTCAAGTACTGAAAATAAAAGTACAAGTATTGTGTTATTTAGTTATTAAAGAAAGCAGTCAAAAGTTTGAATATCATATTGTTTAGATTATGTCAAATGTTTAGCCAAGGCTGTAGCCAAAGGAATTAAGAAATATTAAATATATTATATTAAAAATAAAAATATTAACAAATACTGAAATAAAATGTCCAATTATCACACTGTGCAAGTAAAATGAACATCCTCTCCTGCACAGTAACGATTAAAGCCCCAAAAAACGTATCACACACTAGCTAGTAACGTGTGATGTACAGTGGAAAGTTAGCAAGCTAGCAAAATACAGATAAACTAGCAGCTTCACATCACAGGGTCAAACGGTGAATCAAGTTGTGATCAATAAAGACATCCTCTACAATAATTTGGCCAGATGTGTTTTTACAGCATTTACAGTAACCTCTCTGGCCTCTCTGTTGGTGCCCATGCCCACCTCTCTGACCAATTCCTTGTCCACATGCTCTTCCTACTCCTTTCTGTCTATCCTGCCCCATGTTACTGCAGGGTTACTGCAATGTTACGGGTCCGATCAGGCAAGTGACAAAAAACTTGTACTTGCCTTGTACTGGCCCATATAGATTTTTTTTCTAAGAAAAAAAACCCGTCAAAAAGCATCCAAAAAGTAAAACGAATCGGAAAAATTTCAAAGCGTAAAAAAAGCGTAACAAACATCAAACATGTTGAAACAAGCATCAAGTACATGGAAAAAAAAGTTAAACCAATGCTGAAAGCATCAAGTACCAACTCAATTCTTGATTGGCCAACGGCACATTCAAATCAAATCATCAACAAGCGATAACGCCATGGTCAATTGGATTGTTATATTTAATGCCCGCCTGCGATTGTTTACACTCCCTAACCCTCGCTTTACAGAAAGCTGAGTTTGTTCTGAACATTTTGATATGAAACACATTAACAGGTATCTGGTTAAATAAAAATAAAATGTGAATTTAAAAAGAAATTTAAAAATGTCCCCCCAGAGGGTTAGGAGCAGTTGGATTAAATGTTGGTGAAATGTGTATGCAAATCAGAAGACAAGCATATCAAAAGTATTGTGAGCATTACATTTTGAAAGACAATTACTTCATATGAAAGGTATTGATCATGTGTGGTGAAAAAGTTACTGTGTAATAGCATGTGATGTAGCATCTCCTCCTGTAGCTTTTAAATCCAGTTGGCTTTCCCTGTGTCCCTGTGTCTGTCTGTCTGACTTCCTGTCTCTCCCCCTGCTGTCCTGTATCTCTGCCTGCACCCAGGTGTCTGACAGCGCTGCCATGTCCTGTCCTCCAGCACCACAACGTCCAGCTGTTCTTCACCTCCACCAGGCCTCTCTCACCCAACTGTCCTGCCTCCCTCGCCTCCCCTCTTCCTCCATTACCCTCCTCCCTTCCTACGGCTCCTGTAGCCCCAACCTGCCCGTTCACCTCCAGCTCTAGTAAGTCTTTTGTTTCATTGTCAATGATTTTCTAATTTGGATTTCATGTCATTTCTGCTGTCTCCTTTTTTTCAATGCAGAAAAATAGGAGACTACATGTAGCATTAAAACATCAGAATCAAACTTGCGGATGTCATGAATGTGTGGCTGTGAATGGGTGAGTCTATAAATCAGTAAATCTCTAAAGAGGGCAGCAGGGATATAGTATAAAACTATTCTTAGATGCAAGGAAAGAAGGTGCCAAGGAGGGACGGGGCAAGGCGGGCAAGATAAAAGATTTCATGTCTGGGTTTTTGCCGTTGGAGAAGAGAGTGAGGGGAGTGGAAAAAGAGGTAATGGAAAGGACAAGGCCGTGGGTGTAGGTCTTGGTTGGTGGTAGTGAAGCGCCGAGAGAGGTGAGACTGCAGGCAGGATTTTCAGTTGGTGTTTTGGAGGTGTTGGAGGGAGCGAACAGGGTCTATTTTAGTCTGATGTGGGAATTCAGCATGGCATGTTTGCGTTGGGAAGCCTAGAGTGTGGTGACCTCATGTTGGTGTGTGTGTGTGTGTGTGTGTGTGTGTGTGTGTGTGTGTGTGTGTGTGTGTGTGTGTGTGTGTGTGTTTGATTCTGTGATTTGTCACTTCATCCCAAAGAGTATTTATAGCCGTCGGTGCAGTGTATATCTGTGTGTGCTTGTACTTTTACATGTGTTTCTACCTCTGTCTGTGTATGCGTGTATGTGTGTGTGTGTGTGTGTCTGTGTGTGTGTGTGTGTGTGTGTGTGTGTGTGTGTGTGCGTGTGTGTGCGTGTGTGTGTGCCAGACTCAGGAGACCCCAGGGCAGCAAGATTAATATGAGTCTGTCTGACTGTGCTGTAATTTGCCTCCACAAACACACAGAGCTCTGCCCCCACCAGAATATATCACAGTCCATTCTTCATAATATTGCATTTAACAAAGGGGTAATGGGTTTATGTCACACAGCAGATACTGCTTTCAGAAAAGAACAAAATGACAGTGTCAAGCTCTTAATAATATAATGATAAACCTTTCATCATTGCAAAATGCCCTGACATGTTTTTAAAGGTTAAAATTAGGACACATTCAAGTGTTTCATGCAGAAACCCCCTTGCATTTAAGATTTAGCAGTTGGTAATAACATATTTATGAAAATCCTTTATGTAAGCAGTATAGTGTCTTTGCATCTTAACTTAAAATTACACTAAATCACATACTCAGTCCTTCAGAATACAAACACCTCATATTAGCGTATAAGCGTTGATGCGCATTACTAAGTGCACATATCACTGTATCAATGTGTGTGTGTTCACAAGCATGTTTTCTTAGTTTAACAACGAGTAAGCAGCATTGCACCAGTATTGCTAATAATATCTTCACCACCATACATTTCAAATGTAAAGCAGTAGTAGAAGGAGAAAAGGAAAAAATAAGGGCTTTCTTTAATGTACGGATTATGCTACCTAACAGTATACTGTATGTCACAGCAATGAATCAGAATAAATGCTGCAATACACTTAAATATGCATTATTTCTTTTGCCGTTTGATTTTTGCATAGTGTGATTCCACATGCACAGAATTAAACTAAAGTCATTCCAGTAATGCGATACAAAACTCTACATATTCACTATGCATACTTGTATAGGGCAGCTACAGATAGGTAAATACAACAGTGCTGGTCAACCCTGTCTTCTGTAGTTGGCCACAAGTTCTCATCCACATCGCACCTTCGTCCTCTCTTGTAATACACCTGGGAGAGAATCTTTTTGCATGGGGTTGAGGACTGGAGAGTAAAGCGTGATTTATACTTCTGCGTAAAATATACGCCGTGGCTACGTACGTAGGTACGTAGCCTGAATTTCACCTCTCGAAAAATGTAACAACACGGTGCGGGGACGCACGTCGAGTCTTGGTAGCGTTGCATTTCCTGGTTCTTCTTCTCCATAAACTACATGAAATTAAGGAGAGGTTTAGATTTTCCCAACGTGGTCAGACGACGGAGATGCTGCCTGACTTGCTTGGCTTGAACTCATTTCTTGCCCACTGGGTGTTTTCCTGGAGTTTCTGAAGCAAGCGTCTAGTGCATGATTTTGTCGTTGTGATGATCGTCATGTTGTCCATATAGGCTCTAATTGGCAGAAGACGCAGGCCGCTCTTAGTCCTCTCACCTCCCAACAAGATGCCCGTATGAACATTGCCATGACAAATGCCAGAGAGGAAATTGTGTCTGCCATGATGCTGATCTCCAGGTGCTGCCAGGCAGTGGTGTTGTTCTCAGATGTTACACAGAACTGAGATCCTGAAAGTAGCTCTTGACCAAATCTGTGATGTGGTTTGGTATGCCAAAGTAGTTGAAGGCCGTCCACAAGATCTTGTGAGGGAAGAAGGGCACTTTCTGAATATTGCAGTCATTTTCTTACTTCTTAAAGCTACATTGTGTAAGAATTACTCCCATCTAGCGTTGAGATCATATATCGCAATCAACTTTCTCTCGCCATGCAGTATTGCAGCTACGGTAGCCTTCACGCTTCAAAAGCAAAAGTGTACAAAAGGCTGTCTATCAGCCGTCATTGTTGGAGTCCATGCATTCTCTTAATACATCCATGAGTTCATGTCGGAGAGTGGCGCAGACACCCCGAGCGGGCACGCGTGCTACCCGACGGAAAGGAGAGAGAAAGAAAAGGAGACTGCAGCGGTCCAGAGGATAATTAACTAGTTGGGATTTGGTGTGTGCCTCCAAAGCAGCTCCAATCCCCAGTCGGCGGTTTCCTGGCGTGCGATGAAAGAGAAGATGGTGCACCCTTGGTCTTTGACAGATGTGCTATTTGCGAACGTTTCGGTTAGGCAGTGTCGGCTACGATTTGGTCCAATCATTTCCCATCTTGTTCAGGCTTGGCGCTCGGTGGAAAGGTACTGTAATTCTTCCTGCAGATGGCATCTTTATTCCCCCAACAGTGATTTGTTCATGGCCAATCACCTTCCCCCAATGGGAAAAGGGGGGCATTCACCTTTTAGGGGACGTTTTTGATCTAAACAGACTGTGCTCCTTTCTAACCTAAAGAAAATGTTTAACCTACCAGGCACATCCTTCTTTTTTTACCTCCAGCTTAGAACAGCTCTTCAGGCACATGGCGTACTGTGGCAGCATCCCTTGCCTGCACATCCGCTTCACGAGCTGTTCATTACTAAAAGTGATTCTCGGGGCATGGTATCCACTCTCTATCGGTATATAAGGGAAGACTCACACCAGACACTTCCACTAGACAGAGTATGGAGGAGGAATTTCCCAGGGCTAGAGCTGGATTTCGACTGGATCAGTGTATGGAATAATGTCAAATTGGCTTCTAGAAATCCCGACCACCTGCAGATCCACTGTAATTTTGTCCTTAGGACTTATTTGACCCCTCGTAAGCTGTGCCTGATGAAAATTATTGGTGATGCTTCATGCACACTGTGTTCGCTAAAGACCATGGGCACATTTCTTCATATGTTCTGGCAAAATGTTGCCTCAGAACTGACGACACTGTCTCTGGGACAGTTCCCGCAACAATACCAGTTTTGCTCCTGAATGACACTGAAATCCACAGAAAAGGATAGTCCTTGCCGGGCTCACGGCTGCAAAGAAAATGGAGGCGGTGTGCTGGAAGCCCCCACACACTTTGACCATTAAGCAATGGCTTCTTATCTTTCTTGACATAGTTTATATGGAACTTTCAACAGCCCGCATCAATGGTGCTAGACTGCTGAATGTGGATATGTGGCTTTTAATGGAAGAGACATTGGGTGGGTTGATATTGTTTTGAGTATACCGTTCTTATTTCATTTTAATTCATTAATGTATTTTTATTTTTTTAATTTATGTATTTATTATTATTTTTTTTTTTTTTTTTTTGGGGGTGGTTACATGTATGTTCTTTTGCTGGTTGTGTCTATGATGTGTGTTGAATAAAAACATTTGATCACAAAAAAAAGATCTTGTGAGGAACTGAGCCGAAGGCGTTGGGAAGGTCTAAGAAAACCTTGTGTAGGTCTCTCCGTTCCTTTTTGGAACGTTTGTATCTGGTGCCAGATGATATTGGCATGCTCCAGACATCCTGAGAAAACCTGGATCCCGGCCTTCTGCACCGATGTATCAACAAAGTTGTTTATTTGCAGGAATGTAGAGAGCCTTTGGGCCAGGACGCTGAAGAAGATCTTTCCCTCTACATTCAGCAAGCTGATCTGGCGCATCTGGCTGATGGATGAAGAGTCCTTCTCTTTGGGGATCAGGATACCTCCTGCTCTTCTCCATGCTTTCGGTATCACTCCCTTCTGCCAGGCCACCTTCATCAGCTTCCAGAGGTATTTAAGGACTCTGGGGATGTTCTTATAGAGCCTATATATGGGATACCATTGGGCCCAGGTGCTGATGCAGATCTCATCTGCTTCACAGTCTTCTCCACCTCGCTCCATGTGGGGGGCCTTACGTCCATTTGATGTTCAGATGCATGAATTGGTGGTATGTCGTTCGGGATGGTGACTGGCTCATGCCATCTGAGTAGGTCTTCGTCAGGTGCTCTTTCAGGTCTTTTATGGGCACCATGAGACTCCCTCTCTTTTCTCGGTCAAAGAGGCCTTTAACAAAGCTGTAGGGATTGATGTAGAAGAGGGTTCGTTCTTTCCTCTTGTGTTGTCATCTGAGGTGCTCTGATCTTCGCAGCTTTGCCAGTCGCTGCTTTATCTCAGTCTGCAGATCGTCAAGTCCCACTCTTTCCATCTCTGTGGCCTTCCTCTACTGCTTTGTCAGTTGTCTTCTTTCTTTCACCAACCTGTCGATTTCCGGCTGCCTCCTGGACTTTGAATGGTTTAGAGGGTCTTTCTGCTGCCTCTGCGTTTTACCCTTTATCCCAAACTTCTCTGAGCCATAGCTGTAGATGATGGATCCCATGTTTTCCAGTTTTCTCTCAACAGGACCCTTCTGTTGTCCTAGTAGGAGGACCAGGTCTGAATCAATGGTCAACATGGCATCATGACTTTGCGTAAACATACATGCCACTTTCCTAAAGCCAAATAGCGTGTTATCTGTACGCATTTTGAGCTTTCCATGTGTATGTCTACGCTGTATACAGCGGATGTAAACATACACGCGTCTTATCGCGAGAATGTGCCGTACTATCGCGAGAACAACGTCACACCCGTGTAAAAAAAAAAAGGTTGGGTTTAGGAAAAGAACATTAGGAAAGGCTTTAGTAACACAAAAAAACGACAAAAACACGACGGTGACCAACGTCTCATGCTTAGGAAAACAATAAACGGTTGGGTTTAGGAAAGAAACATTGGGGAAGGGTTAAAAAAACGACGCCACACGCGGGACGCAATCCCAGCTCTCCTGGGTGAAAGTCCTGTGCTTTACCCATCAGCCACCCCAACCAAGCTCCCTCCGCGGACTTACGTCCTTTCATACTACTCGCTACGGCGAAAATTCACACGTAATGTAGGTCAACGGCGGCTGAACGGCGTTGATAAACACGCCAAAAAAGCGATTATGCATCTTGATAACATGCAAAAACAGCATATGAATTGGCGTGTCATACATACGCCACTTTATGAGATCAGGCTGGTGTTGGCTGTGGCTGGCTGAGCTCTGGGCTAGAGACTGCTGCTGGCTGTAGCTGGCTTGACTCTGGGTTGAAGACTGCTGTTGGGTATTGCCGGCTTGGCTCTGGGTTGGGGACTAGTGTAGGCTGTGGATGGCTGGACACTGGGCTAGAGACTGCAGGCTGGCTGTTCCTGGCTGGGCTCGGGGCTGGAGACTGTTGGAGGGTCTATGCGATGTTGAGCTTCATCTGAGGTGCTGATACCCTGAGGACTGTGGGGGTTCTTCTACCTCCGGGCTTCACTCGACTAATTTGGCCGACTCCTTAAGAAGTATTGGTCAATGTGAGACCCCTTGCTGAGCTTGGTGAGGCATTTCTTTAAGCCTTGATGGATTTTAAGGCCCCTCGCTGTTGTTAGTTTTGACCAGCCACAGATGCAGTTCTGCAGCTCTTGTCCTGCCATTGTTGATGGCCCATCCGTTGCAGTGCTGGTTGTTCTATTCATTATCAATAAACTAATATATAGTGAGTATTAAAAGAGTGCTTGTATTGGTTCTTTCTGCAACTTGGCACCCTAAAGCGAAATGTGTGTTATCGAAACTGTAAACCTACAGTACAACTACGGTCGAAACAGAACGTGACATGAAACTGATGCAGTGAAATCCAATCCCAATAAGGATTTTGACTTGTATGAATGTAGGATATACTGAAGGATAATGTCTGACTCTAGACGTCGTACAATATTTAGAGTAATACAGCATATTCAATCCATTTTTCTTTATAAGTAATTCATCTGCATAATTTCAAATACTGACTTTTGCATGAATTGCACTTGACATTTACACAGGACATTGCTAAGAATGAGTTACTCTTTGATAGCATTATTTTATGCAGGCCTTTTTTAATTTTAAAATGTAGCACCAATTACATTCCCGTGCTTAACATTAAGTGTTTTCATGCTCTGATGAACTCACTGTTTGATGTATTACCTCATTTGATCCAGATGTTATTTTGTGTGCAGTGTGAGATATTGAGGCCAAGAATCTGACTTTTTTTCACATTTTCATTGTTGTGAAAACTAAAAACCAAAGCAATTGTACTGTAAATAAAAGATAACAAAGTCTTACTTTTTCTTTTGGATAATGCAAAAGTGTGTATTTCAACCAAGCAGGATGTGGGTTTTACTCACTTGATAACTTGAGTTTTTTTAAACACTTGGTGTTTGATGACAGTGAAGATAATAAAGGTCTTTTTTTCACTCTGTCCCTCAGGTCTTGGCTGTATGGTTCAGTACAGAGGAGCCAACAGGTTTGATTTTTTTCTTTCTTTGTCTTTCTATCATCCATCATCATCATCATCAGCATCCCTTCTGACTGTATTTCCTCTGTCAGGGCGGTGTACAGAGTGGCCAGCGTCCAGCCCGTCGTCAGCACCCACAGCTCTGTCATGACTCGCCCCTTTCCTCACCTCTCCTCCCTCCCTCCTCCCCTTCCTCCCTCCATTCCTCCTCCGCAGCACTCCCCCCAGCTGTCCTCCCTCCCTCCCCCTGTGCCAGCCCTACCCACCCAGTGCTCCATGGCTGGTGGAGGGGATCCCTCCTCCCAGCCACATACCCAACACACTCAGTCCCACTCATACTCCCAGCACCACCTACATCCACAAAGCAGCAGTCAGTCCCTGCACCTGTCCCTTTCCCATCCAACGTCCCACTCACATTCCCAGTCCCTTTCCTACCCTCAGTCCCATTGCGTGTCTCATTCCCAGTCCCATACACAGGCACCATCCCAGTGCCAGCCCAATACTCCGGAGCAGAACGGCATCCTGGACTGGCTCCGCAGGCTTCGGCTCCATAAGTATTACCCCGTCTTCAAACAGCTCACCATGGAGGAGGTGGGTCAGCTTTAGATGCCGTCCTGTCATTTATTTATTTATTCAGAATACCTTACAGGAAACAACAAGTTTGCTCAATCAATCACTAAAATCTGTATTTCAAGCTGCACGATATAGCAGTCGATCGTGTCCTTTTTAATTATGGGAAGCCAAAATCGTGATTGTGATTAATTTTCGATTAATTGTGCAGCCCTAAGTTATGTAAGCTTTTCACACTGAAATAAACCAGTATGTCTGCTTATCTTCAACACATTTATTTTTCCTGTGCTCCCTACAGTTTTTAGCTCTGACAGAGGAGGACCTGGACAAGTATGACCTGACCCAAGGAGCAAAGAAGAAACTCAAGACTCAACTAGAGCTACAAAAGACTCAACTAGAGATACAAAAGTCAGTAGAGTATACTGCAGATATCACTAATCACAAATAATATTGGTGTATCAAAGCATAACTTTGCTACTTTTTGGTTATTATGTGGTAGTTAAGGGCCATTAAGTAAGGTATAATCCACAAAGTATTTTTTTATGAAAAACAGTGCACATTACGCAGAGGCTTTTCATAACTGCAATTTCAAACTTAGAAAGAACATAACTTACTTAAAGGAATACTCTAACATTATGGGAAATAATCGCTCTCTTGCTGAGAGTTAGACAAAAGACCGATACCACTCTCTTGTCTGTGCGTCAAGTATGAAGCTGAAGTTATTAGCTTAGCTTAGCATAAAGACTGAAAGTAGGGGGAAACAGCAAGCCGGGCTCTGTCCAAAGATCAAAAATACACTTACCAGCACTTTGAAAGCACAGAAAGGTTCTGCTGTTGCTGACATTTGTCAGATTCCTGGACCCTTGATGACTTGTTTGTATGGAAGTTCATAAACTAAACCAATGTAGCTACAGTAATTAATCAGTAAGTCAGTATTTTAGAGGCAAGGACAGATTCATACCCGTAGTACAGGACTCCCTTTGCTCACTGTTTAAAGATGCACATTGAGTTTTGGCAGTTTGTAACCCTTGTATGTAACTCCATCATATTTTTCGACACTGCTTTCTGAATAACATCTATGTGGTTTTATTTTAGGCAATACAGCAGTCTCTTAGCATGCATCCTCTCACATTCTCATGCTCAGAATCTGGAGACAATCACAAGAACAGATTTTGAACTGAGGGCACCAAAAATCACTCAGAAATTGCAATGAAAAATTCTGCACTCACAAATCTGTCCACTAATCCCGATTAGCATATACATCACAGCTTGAACAGTTTTTTCTTCTTGCATAAAAGTCCGTAAGAAATTCCCGTATAGAGGAGGTGCTGAATTCAGTGTGGATGCATCAGCGTTGATGTGCTGTTGAGTGATGCTGTAGCTATCCTCAGGCAGTGCAGTGTGACTTAAACATAATGCTCGCTAGCGTTAATTTGCCCTTAACATCTTTGTGGCAGTGCACAGGGAAGTTCACAGATGCTTTGTCCCATTATCGATTAACAGACAGACCGATCAGCCGCTGATTTCAACAGTAAATATACAGCATTAGCGGTCCACAAAGCATCAATGGTTAACCAGCTGTAAGTGGGCCGGAGAGATTAGATATACTTAGGAGGCTAAAACACACAGAAACACATGCAAAAACATGGACCTGCAAGCAAATGCGTCCACATGCTCTGACTCTCTTACTAACAAAAACACACACACACACACACACACACACACCGGGGTTCTTCATGTGAGCCTGCTCTTTTTATCTCTTGATCGTGTTTCCATCCCCAGTATCAACAGGTTTCCATTAGGCAGGTGTGTGTGTGTGCGTGCGTGTGTGTGTGCGTGTGTGTGTGTGTGTGTGTGTGTGTGCTTGAATAAGACAATGAAAAGCAGTGGTTTTCCATGCGACAGGTTTACAGATGTGTTTGTAGAAGAGCAGTTGGAATGCTGAGGAGCACGTTGAGTGGGTCATGTCTCCCCCTGGTGGTGATAGGTGGACACGGAACTGCCCTTCAACTCTTGGACAGAAACAGAGTTTAAATGTACAAAACAGGTTTCCGACATGCCTTGGGCCATAATTTTTTTTCTGTTCCAGTCTAGAAGAAAAGGTCCATCCATTACATGAACATGTCTTTCAAAACAGAAAAACTCGAATGAATATGTGTGATAAAGTTATTGCCCCCCCTTGTATTTATGCTGCAAATAAGCTTCTAAAAGTAAATGTGATTTACACGAAACAGGATGAACCACAAGATGCCTCAGACCTCTCTGCCTGTGTGTGTCCCATGCAGGGAGATGAAGATGGAGAAGCGACCCTGCAGCGGCATCGCCAGGGTGACGCCATCTAGTCACATGGGACCCTCAACACATCCCACCTCCACTGCAGGTAACCAAGCTGGTTTGTCTCAGGCTATCACTGCTTATTTGCCTTTGATTCACATGTAAGGTTACAATGTTTAGATGTGAGGCCAGGCAAAATGTTTGCCGTCAGTGGCCCAAAAATTCATTTAAATTCATTTAAATTAAAAAATTCATTTAAATTCATTTAAATTAAAAAATTCATTTAAATTCATTTAAATTAAAAAATTCATTTAAATGTGACTTATAATTAAACTGTAGAGTCTATTTGCTCTGGTGTCCAGCAGTATTAGACAGTGTTTGCCCTGGGCAGGGTGAATGTATGGATTTGTATTAGGGCTGCACGATATGAGGACAATATCTTATTGCGATTATTTTGAAGGATATTGCAATTGCAATATTGGAGGGAATGATCATTTTGTATTATTATTCTCATTTTCATTGAAAAAGATAAAAATTAAAATTATTATAGTGTGATTTTTGCGAAAATCTGTACCAAAGAAAGATTTTTTCTTTAGTCTGTAGAACACAATTTGTAGGCCGGAATGTCTCTACCCAATACTGTACTTAATTTGGAATGGTTTGACACATATTTTAAAGTGGAATTTTTAGACATCTCCATATTTTCTGTCATATCTATAATGTTATAATGTCGGATTTTCATGTTAAAACATGAGGTAAACGTATTTCAAAGAAATCCCCGTGAGCTAAAACGTTCTGATTTTCAACTGTTCTGAATGCCCCAGTTTCAACATTTTTCTTTACTCTCGGCTTAGTGTTACGCAACTCTAAGCCGGTCTTCTATGATTAGTCATCTGCTCCAGGCAAGAACTATTGGAGTGTTTTTTTATGCTACTGCGGTGTTAACATTGTCCCATGTCGCTGCATGCTAACGGCAGTAAAATGTGTCATCTTGGCTGCCAAATGTTGTTAAATTCTCCCCAATAGACCTTTTTCACAGCAGACATGTTGACATAGTAGGAAAAGCACAGGTGTACCAAACCATTAATGATGGCTGCATTCCACTTAGGCCCTGGTATTGTGCATGCTGACTCACTGAAATAGCTTACTGGGACACAATGGAATTGAGCCATCTTTAAGGTTATCAATTTCAGCTGTGCTTTTCCTACTATGACAAGTCAAAATGTCTGCTGTGAAAAAAGGTCCATTCCGGGTCACATTACTCCTGAAACATTTCCGGTTATGTAGTATTTGGGTTAGAAGCCTTTATCTGCGATGTTTGATGGTAGAAAGTGCTGTTATATTCTATTAGTGTCCACTGCTAACTACAGTAGCTACATGCTAACACCAGATAGCTGTAATCTTGGCGGCCAATACTGGTCATGTCTCCCCAAATTCGGGTCACTTTACTGCTGGGACATGTCTGGTTGTGTAATATTTGGTAAAGAAGCCTTTATTGGTGATCTTTCACGGTACAAAGCCCTGCTTCCGTTGCAGTCAGTCTCAGACTCTGGAGTAAACCTGTTTGAGTCGTGATTCACTCGGATCTTTAACCTAAGTCTTTAAATTGACTCACGAATTAACTCGGATCAGTTGAGTCCTACTACAATTCAGTCTAAAATGATAACAGCGCCACACACAAACCTCTTGCAACATTAGCTACTACTAGTCCTAGCCATCTTAGCTGCAAAAAGCTTTAGAACTTACAATTTTGTAGGCAACAACAACTCCACAAGTCAACTCAAGTGACTGAGTGAGCAGAGAGACAGTCCGAGACAGTTTATCCGATCCGCAGACTCAGAGCCGGAAGCTCGCAGACCATGATTCACTCGAGAACTCACGAGCCCTCAATGACTCGTGAGTTGTCGATGCTCGCGCGAGTCAGTCAATCCCGCAAATCAGCCGGCTACGTTGTCATGAGTGGATCTGATTCATTCAGACGAGCGAGTGAAGTCTCTCCTCGAGCTCAGAGTAAAGTCCACAACAAAAGCCATTCTTTCATTTCTGAAATAACATACACTGTTCTGCACATAGCCTACCTAGGCATACTCTAGGTTTGGTGTATAAATGTAATATTTTTAAATGCAATTTGGTCGAGCACACAGTCGATTTAAAAAACTAATAATAATGTATTCACTACGGGCATTTCTCCGTTCCTGTTTCTATGTCTACATTGAAAGCCTATATATTGCTTAGGCTACACTAAGTTAAGAAAATAAATAAACAGTCTGGCTCAAAATGCTTTCTTTTCTGTGACTAAATGGCTCTCTTGTGAGCAGCTGCATGAGGTGGCAAGTGAGTGTGCGCAGTAGGACTGAGTTTCCTTGGCGATTTAGCAATACTGATTCAAGTGATTCAAGTGACTCACACAACCCGGTTCAGTTCAGTGAGTGACTCAGAATAACTTGAATCCTTAAAAGGAACCGGGTTTGCCAGGGCTACTAGTGAGTGAAATAATACAGCGGAGCAACAGTGACTCACAGACATGCTCTGGCCAATCAGAGCAGACTGGGCTTTATTTTGGGAGGGTGGGGCTTAAAGAGACAGGCGCTCCAACAGAGCATCTCATACAGAGGGTGAATACAGGTGCAGCAGCCATGGGCAATATAAGAAAAATAAAGTGTTTTTTGAACATTAAAGCTTTAGTGCGTAACTTTTTGATATTAATGAACGTCCGTTACATTCAAGCCGTTGCCAAATGAGTTGCTACAAAGCTAATTAAGACTATCAGCTCCACACAACTCTCTCTCTGTATTTCTCAGTATAACTGTGTTAAGAAGCTTGTGTCGTCCGGTGACTTTCCAGCGCAGAAGCTCGAGTGAAGATAATTACCTATGTTTTTTTAATCCTCCATGTCCTCCTGGCTACTAGCAACTGCGTGGAGGAGGGTGGGGGGGGGCGGTGCGCGATCACGGAAGGCTTGTATCATGTGGACGCACCAACAGTGTTGTTGTCATTACTTATAATTCCTCATGGGGGCGACAGAAACTACGTACTATAGCTTTAAAGCATGTTCTAGCAGAATCACAAGTATGAACCTGAAAATGCTATATAATAGGTCCACTTTAACAGATATTACGCTAGGGCTCGGTATTGTTCAAAATGTTTTGATACCGGTACTGATACCAGTACTGTGACTTCGATACCGGCTAACCGATACTTTTTTTGATAGCAATTTTATAAAACAACAAAAATTACAACATTACACATTACGGTTTATTTTTCAGCTCCTACTATGTGAGCCTCGTCTCTGTGAGTAACGTAGTTTTTCCTGCGTGTCTCTACGAAGTGTAAGCATTATTACATCTTGGTAGAAGCACGCTGCGTGCTGATTGGCTCACTGACGCTGATGAGATTTACTCCTTAGGTATTGAAATTGGGTATTGAATAACGAGGCATTTTTCGATACTCAATACTTTAAAGGAAATTCAGTCCATGCCTAAAAAGTATTGAATTCGGTACCCAGCCCTATAATGTGCCCCCCTGCGATTTGGCTATTGCCCTAGCCAATATTGCGATTTTGATAAAATTGCGATTAATTGTGCAGCCCTAATTTGTGTGATTGTGAAACAGCCACAATGCTTATTTCACTGCATTAAAAAATGTTAAGACAGCCTAACATTGCCGTGTATTGAAATGTATTTCAGGAGAGCTGCGAGTGGAGGTGGACGCTGTGCTGCACCATCACCCCGTCTCCACAGACAGCAGCTCGTCCTCCGGATACTCCAGCTCTTCCTGCTCGCCCCGAACACCACTCTGCTGTGACTCTGCCTTCGACAGGACCAGAGACATTCACAGGCGTACGTTTTTTACACAGGACTGAATTATCAGAGTGATAATCCTGAAAAAAAAGGACAGAAGCCAGATTGAATTCTTGAATGCAGCAGTTTGAAAGTGATATTCCCTATTATTTGCTAATTTTCCTTAATGTTCAATTTGTTAACACTTTAATCCCATTCAGGTAGGCTACAAAACATAAAATAATACATTATATTATTGTAATATGATAAATGTACATTTAACGTTTTGATATTAATGAATATCCGTTAAATTCAAGCCAAATTAATCAGATCCACACAACTCTCTCTGTATTTCTCAGTATAACTATGTTCAGAAGATTGTGGTGTCCGGTGACTTTCCTGCGCAGAAACTTGAGCGAAGAGAACTACTGTACCTCTTCTGAAGAGTCCATCATGTTCTTTTAATCCTCCATTTCCTCCTTGGCTACTAGCAACTGCGTGGAGGAGGGTAGGGGTGCGTGCATGATCACGGAAGGCTTGTATCATGTGGACGCTCCGACAGTGTTGTTGTCATTACTTAGAATTCCTTAATAGGGGCGACAGAAACTACGCACTATAGCTTTAATATTGGCTGAAAAGTTTAAAGGTGCCCTGTCATACAAAACCATTTTTACTTGCATTTTTTGAAATATGTTAGGTCCATATGTGTTTGTGTTCTGTTGTGAATGTGAAAATGAATTGCTACCTCCTTTGTCAGCTCGAGCCACTGAAAAGAAATAAGCAGAGAAAGCAGGCCAATTACAAAAGCTGGTCAGTCTGACATAATATTGCCTGAGCTCATTACTATTCATTAGCTCGCCCAGTTGGGCTGAGTAAAGGATTCTGACAGCCAGGCTCTCATTGGTTAGCTGTTAGCCAATCAGATTCAAACAGCTTAGCTTGTTGAATATTAATGAGAACTGGCAGAAATCGGGCTGAGTCTAATGAAATACGTGTGGCAGGGCACGTTTAAAAACACACATGCAGTAGCACTTGTTGGACCCAAGCGATACTACTTCTGTATCATTATGTATTATTATGGAAGCAAAAAAAGTTCATGAGATTTTGAATCCCACAAACAACTGAATTCCTCATTTTAATATTGAATAAAAAACACCAAATAAGCATTGAAAATGTTTACTTTGAAAAACCATCCGTCTGAATTTAGATGGTTTGAATTCTCTTTGAAATTTTCAGTAGGTAGTTTCATGTCGTGCGACCGATTTTACATAAACTCATTACATAGAATTCCATGAAGGTGTCAGCTGTTCTACATTCTACTACACACATAGACATTAAAACTAGTCCTCAACACGCCGCTGTGTCTCTGTGTTCCAGATGTGTCAGCTCTGGACGCAGTGGGAGGGGGTTCAGAGAAGGACCGGTCCTGTCTCTTCATCCTGAACTCCAGCTGCCCCGCAGGCTCCGCTCGCCCCACAGCCCAGGTCCTACCTGTTCAAACCGATCCAGCTCCTCCTCCTCACCCTCCCTCCTGCTCCTCCCACCTCCCCATAGGCCTCCCGCAGTCTCCCTACCACCCACAGTTCA
The DNA here is from genome assembly GCF_010015445.1 of Perca fluviatilis. NCBI lineage: Eukaryota > Metazoa > Chordata > Actinopteri > Perciformes > Percidae > Perca > Perca fluviatilis. The sequence goes on from NC_053119.1 coordinate 33,287,978, forward strand.
GTTACCCCCAGACCCTGCTGTCCCCAGTCTCAAACCCAGCACGCATCCTGACTTCCCCTCGTAAGCCCAGGCCCCCTCCGCTGTGCACAGACGACAGGACCAAGCCGCTGGGCTCGGGCCTGCCCGTAGCCGCGGCAGGCTTCAGCCCAGGGCTCAGTGTGGGATTGGGGGTGGGGGTGGGGCTGAGGCTGGAGAACCTGTTCCCTGGGATGAACAGGGATAGCTCTTCCACGATCCAGGACTCGCTGGTTTGCCGTGGCGTGGCGGCGGGTGGCGTGGCGGCGGGTGCCGTGGGTCTGATGGTGGAAACCAGTTCTGCTCTGACCTCCACCTCCAACAGCCTCCACCATGTCTCCCACCCCCCTCTGCACTTCCACCTATCGTCCTCCTCATCCCCTTCTCCATCTGGATACTACTCCTACCCGCCTACATCTTTCTCCTCGCCCTGTCCCTCCACAAAGTCTGGCAGCTCCAGTAGTGGTGGTGGCTTTGTTCCCATGGCAACCGCGAGCAGTGTTCCTGTGGCTGCTGTGCCCTGCAACACTTACTACCCGACCCAGCCTACCTCTAGCCCCTCCCCTTCCCCCTCCTCTGCCTCTTCATTGGATCAGAGTCCGGGTCACACCCCCTCCATGTGTGTTTGCAGCTTCTGTGGTTGTCGAGGGAACTGTGGTGCCTACGGGACGTTGCCTGGATACACAGCGGCCGGCTACCTGCAGCCATTCTCGGCCGGCCCGTCACTCTTCACCCTGGGTCCTCTGCTCCACCTCAGCCCCCTGCTAGCCTCATCCAGCGCCACCGGCGCCACGCCCTTCTCCTACCCAATGATGGTGCCGCCGCCCCTCTACCGCCACAGCGCTCTGTCACCTGACCAGCAGCATGGCTTTGCCATCTACCAGCCCCATGGCATTGTGGGAAAAGGAAGCCAGAAACGGGCAGCAGGGAACGTGTCGTGCTATAACTGCGGCGCCAGCGGACACAGAGCAGAAGAATGCAAACAGCCGGCCATGGATTCAGCACAGCAAGGTGAGTGGGCGAGTGAAGGAATGAACAAATGAACGGAACTAATTATTTCCTGATAGGCTTTGTCACTGTTCTATTTAGGGCTGAACGATTCATGGAAAAGAACTGATTGCGATTTCTATGCCAGATATTGTGATTACGATTCGATTGGCAATTAAAAAAAAAAAAAAAAAGTTTAGCTAAAGTTCAGTATTGCCAGCAATAAGTGTTTTTCTTTAAATCAGCATGGAACATTGAACAGAATTCAAGAACAATCTGTGATATGTAACACTTTATCTTGTGAAAAAACAGTAAATATAATAGGCCTAATAAAAAAATGAATAAAAAAATGTTAAACCGAATGGTACACCAAACATTCAACTAAACATTGCACATTCGAATAATCGCGGTCTTTGCGATTGGCTAAACGCATTCTTTCAAATTGCGATTTTGATTTGAAAACGATTAATCGTTCAGCCCTAGTTCAATTCAATAATAATCACCTACGTAAAAGTTCCATTTTAAAATAGTTATTCATTTGCTATATACAAACTATTTGGGGATCAATTCTTAATGTAAACATTAACCTGGTGCATTATAAATCATATTTGAGGGTTGCTTGCTTGCTTTTACAATTTACAGCACAGGTTCTCTGAGCATCTCTTTTATATCCAAGCAAAAATGTTGTATTGTAACTGAAATGTCCCTAACCTGATTGATAAACAGTAGAATCAAATCGGAAATGTATTTGAATCGGTGATTGCCCCCTTTGGCAACCACCTGTTCAATATTTGTGTTTTTGTATATGTAAAAACTTACAAAACTGGAACATTTGTGCGCAACACAACATTTCAGCTGTTGTGCGACCGCTTTCCACACACGCGCGTTTGCCGTGAAAAGATACAGGCAACGCAATTTTCTGTTCACGTTAACGCAACATGTTAAAATTCAGTGCCAATATGGCAGTATGTACCGGACGAAATAGCAACGCGGATTTCGGTGACTCATTATGGTGCCACTTAGCTAGCTAAATGTCTGTGCTGCTCTCTGATGCTCCGAAAAAAGAAATTAGAGGCAACAGAAACATTGCTGCATGTGTCACGCTAGTTAACACTAATAACACGTTACACAGCATGTAACGTTAGCCTACTGTTAGTAGTAGCTACAGTAGTAATTGGATTAAACGCAGTTAAAATGCTGACAGCTAAACGGTGTAAAGGTGTGACTGTATTTCACTGTAGAGGATTCCAACAGCAGGACGTACAACCATCTGCCGCTAAAGCTATGAGCTAACAGACACAAACTAGCACTGGTCACTGAAAAACAAAACAGACATGAATAAAGGTTGCGTTTACTTAAAACTGGTGAACCTCATGATGCATTCAAAGTTATTGTAAAATACAATTTTCTCATCTGTTTTTTTCTTTTCTTTTAATAACAATTTACTGGTGAAAGAAGTGATTATTGTTAAATGTTATTGTTATTACATTTTTAATAATCATTTAAATTCCCCCCTTTATGTGCTGATCCGAAAATTTATCCAATCCGTGACTCAAAACCGCGACCCAATCCGTGAGTTTTGTGATCCATTGCACCCCTATTTGAGAGGGATGGGAAATTATATTGCCAGCCATTCTCTCATTGTGAGAACGGGAAATCATTGGCAATACCCAGGCCTAATTCTTGCATTAAAGTGATGGTTCGGAGTAATTTCACCCTAGGGTCCTTTGCACCATGACCTCGAGCCAAACAACCCCTAGAAGCTTTTCGATCGAACATTGGGAGAGTTAGCGTTATCAGCTGAATAGCTCAGTGCAGGCGCTAATGGATCCAACTGTGTATTTTGTTAGCCCACTAATAATGCCCAAAATGATACCAAACTTCTACACTAGTACAAATAGGTTATGTACTCATAAAACATACAGTTTGTAAGTACACCAGGAGTTTATGTAAATAACACTTGCCTGCTGGCTTCTGCTCTCTGCTGCTACAGGCAGTAAGATGAGTGCTTAGGGACGTCTGCAGTACATAGCCTATTGGTACTACTGTAGAAGTTTGGTATCATTTTGGGCATTATTAGTGGGGTAACTTACAAAATACACAGTTGGATCCATTAGCGCCTGCACTAAGCTATTCAGCTGATAATGCTAACTCTCCCAATGTTTGATCCAGGTGAAAAAAGCTTCTGGGGGGTTGTTTGGCTCGAAGTCGTGGTGCAAAGGACCCTAGGGTGAAATTACTCCGGACCATCACATTAATGATAAAGTTATAATTATTGGTATTCTTTTTTAGGCACAGCACTGATTTCACACCACAATTCTATGGATAATATCACCTCTTGTAATTGGGACTTATTGTGTTTCTATATGGTACAACCTATAATCTATCCATTTCAGTTTTTCTCAATCGCACATTTACTGAAAAATGTAACAACCTCATGGGTCATCCAGTCTCTCCTCTCTGTCTGGCTACAACATTTTATGATATCCTCCCTTGCAGTGCAACGAGGGAAAAATCTTTTGGCATGACACAGCCCCCCCACCTACAACAATCTGCTGTGATATCCTCACCTGTCACCTGTTTGCATTTGGTTGCTCTAAATTGTGAGGAAATTGTATTGTTTCCCATCTAGCCTAAGTCTATTCATCTGAAAACGTTTAGAACAAAACCACATACCTATTATGTATCTAATATACAATCACCTAAAGGATTATTAGGAGCACCATACTAATACCATTTACCCTATCCTATCAATATGGGCCAACATTTCTAAAGAATACTTCCAGCACCTTGTTGAATCAACAACACAAAGAATTAAGGCAGTTCTGAAGGTGAAAGGGATCCCCCACACCATTACACCACCACCAGCCTGCCCAGTGGTAACAAGGCATGACGGATCCATGTTCTCATTCTGTTTACGCCAAATTCTGACTCTACCATCTGAATGTCTCAACAGAAATCGAGATTCATCAGACCAGACAACATTTTTCCAGTCTTCAACTGTCCAATTTTGGTGAGCTCGTGCAAATTGTAGCCTCATTTTCCTATTTTTAGTGGACATGAGTGGTACCCGGGGGGGTCTTCTGCTGGTGTAGCCCATCCGCCTCAAGGTTGTGCGTGTTGTGGCTTCACAAATGCTTTACTGCATACCTTGGTTGTAACAAGTGGTTATTTGAGTCAAAGTTGATCTTCTATCAGCACTCGGCCCATTCTCCTCTGACCTCTAGCATCAACAAGGCATTTTTCGCTCCCCAGGACTGCAGCATCCTGGATTTTTTTCCTTTTTCAGACCATTCTTTGTAAACCCTAGAAATGGTTGTGCGTGAAAATCCCAGTAATTTAGCAGATTGTGAAATACTCAGACCAGCCCGTCTGGCACCAACAACCATGCCACGCTCAAAGTTGCTTAGTTCACCTTTCTTTCCCATTCTGACATTCAGTTTGGAGTTCAGGAGATTGTCTAGACCTGGACCACACCCCTAAATGCATTGAAGCAGCTGCCATGTGATTGGTTGATTAGATAATTGCATTAACGACAAATTGAACAGGTGTTCCTAATAATCCTTTAGGTGAGTGTATATGTGACAGGTTATTGTGATTGTTGGTTGCTCTATTTTGCATGTAGGGGTTTACACAATGAACATGTGTGTAATTGCATTTGAGAATAATATGATTCAATAGCAAATGAATGCAAAGGCTTACTCAGTGCATTTTGTGCCAAAGCAATGACAAATGACTATAGTCGTGTGAACAACTGACCTTATGTTCATATAAATAGTCATATAGTTTGACGAAGTTCAATAGTCATTCAACGATTGTGCCAAAGCGATTGAGAAAAACTGTAATAAGAATAGGATGTTTTTTTAATCAATCAAAGAGCGCTCAAGCATGTTCTATCTGCGCATTGCCAAAGCTTCAACACAGCAACTGTATTCCTTTTGTTGTGTTTCACAGGGACATTTCGACTGAAGTACACTCCTCATTCTGACAGTAAGGACTCAGGGGACTAACCAGCAGAAACACCAGTGGATTTCAGATGTCATACTCCTGACACACCTGTACCTCATGTTCCCGCTGAAGCTAGTGGGCAGCAGCCACAGACTGCCTGCCTCTGAGTAGCCTGTCCAAACGACTGTTGATCTGAAAGCACAGACCCATTGTGTATTTTGTAATTCTTTTACAGCAGCTTACAGAGAGATGAGAGGACAGAAAAGACACAGATTGGCGAGAAGAGGAGAGGAGAGGAGAGGAGAGGAGAGGAGCGGCTGTCACAGTCTGTGTCGTCAGATTAGCTTTAATCCTTCCTCGGTTCTGGAGATATGTAAACTCTGGCTCGCTTCATTTCAGAGATGTAGCTAGAACTCTGCCTGTCATGTCATGTTACCTAGTATGGTGCAGGTCAAACAGAGAGTCGTCAAATCTGCTTCCCAGCTAAATGACTCAGCATTCATAGTCTTCTAGATGGCTCACAAACCAAAGACACAGCACTCCAGAATCCTCATAACATCCTGGGCACTTGGTCAAGTGCATTTCTACTTTTCTGAAATCATGCCTTTATTGTGACAGACTAGATCCCTTGGATATATGCCCAGCACCCGTGTTATCTTCCCTTTGACTGGATCTGCTGGTATAAAACTTCTCATACTGTACTATTCAAAGCCTTGATACTTTATAAAAAAGCAGCTCTTTTGTACAGTATGTCTTGTGATCAGGTTTGGCTCACTGTTCTCAATGTGCTGTACAGTATAGCCCAGTTACTGTAGTTCAGAGCTGTGTTCCAGTTTATGCTACATACTAATTATAAGTATACATTGTATACTAATGTTTATAGTATATGGGGTTTGCAGCTAGAAATCAACAAACCTTTTGTTTTATACCAACAGGAAATTATGCAATACATGCATTGGGCAAAGGCAATCAAAATCCGAATTTATAACGCAACTGCTTATAAGAGAATAGTTGGAGAATAGTGTCCATCATTAGCGTTTTTAGTATGCATATTGACTGCTACATACTCAAAACCTGCTTAAAATGAATGTGCAAGAATTTGGGACACAGATAAGAAAGTTTAAACTATATCACCTTCTTGCTCATCCTCCTTGAAGAGGAGCAAAAGGGGGGTGGATTGTAGGGGGGGAAAGTTACCTTAAAGGTAATCTGTGGTATTTTTTTTTTTTACCACTTGTAGCACTATGCAGTAATGTCATCCGATGTTCAAAGTGAATAAAACAGCTTATGCCAGCCTAGAGTTAGAGTTCCACAACTAACGTTACACATATCCTATACAAGTCCAGTTTTGTATGTACAATTTATGTCCCCTTCAATAATTGCTCTGCGTCTGTTAGATGAAATGTATGCCCATGACCAAGGATTACAGTACAAGTTTCAATCCAACATACGATGGCTATGAGTCAAGAAATGTGGGCATGGAGTATCTAACCCCTGTGCTGGGACACAGCGTAAACCTCATCATTGAAGCGTGTGTGGACAGGTGACACTTTGAAACTGGAATCCCTCTTCAGCAGCTGAGGGATCACAGAGGGATACTGCACCAGCCACCTTCTTTTTCCATGAAAGCCCTTCCCCTTAGGGGTGATCTGCAGTACAGCCTCTCTATCTCTGAGCCAACCTGAGAGCAAAGTGGCCTCCAGTGCCAAATACTGCTCCTCTATACCAAGACAATCAGAATGCACACTGAATATTTTCAGAAACTTTGTCTTTGTATCTTTAGTTCACACACCAGTGTTCATTTCAAAAGTGCCAATTTGTTTTCAGTTCAGTTTGATGATGTTTGATTTTTTCAAGGTGTTGTAATGTAATGTTGAGCGGCCTGGACGTTAATCCTAAAGTTGTTCTCACTCCAGGAGAGATGGAGCTGACTGTTTTTGTAATTAATAAGCACATGCTTTATGCAAATGACAATTTAGGAATGCTTAAATTGGAAAGAGTCTAAGTAAGTTGGAATATGTTTCACAGTGTATTCAAGTGTCTGACTGTGAGTGAGTTGCTGGGCAGGACCCAGAGTTCTACAGACACGAGGACAGCTGGTCCTTCAGATGAAACTCTATCTGTACCCCTGGAGGGCACAGCACCCATTTCAAAATAGTAAATACTGAACATTCAGTATGTGTAACAACTTCTGTCTGTTGTTTAAAATAAGACAATGTTTTTTTGTTTTTTTATTGTAGAATAAATGTCTTTGGAGCATCGCCTTTTCACAGAAATAAGAGGCTTACAATCAACCAGCCAGCCTTCGATTGTGCAGGTTCATTGTTCATTTACATTTCTGTAACGGCGCAACTGTCTTTATGAACATGGCCGTATAAAAACACTTATCACAATACAAGAAAAAAATGCCTCCATAGATACCAAAGAGTGCCTTCTTTTGAGGTTCGTAGGCCTCATTTCCACTGTGTGGTTCAGTTAACAGCTACGGAAGAGGATTAATTATTATATTAAAAAAATATATATTTGAGTTCTGAGTTTAAAGTCAGAATTTTTTTTTACTTTAAAGAATTCTGACTTTTATCTGAGAATTTTGACTTTTTTCTCAGAATTCTGACTTTAAACTAGGGATGGCCCGATACCATTTTTTGCTTCCCGATACCGATTCTGATACCTGAACTTGCGTATCGGCCGATACCGAGTACTGATCCGATACCAGTGTGTCATATATTTTATTATGTTTTAACAACTGTATACTACTATCCTTGTATGGATGTGATATGATTTCTATCTCTGTTGTCGGTTTGGCTCAGGTTAAACTCTTTGTGAAACATGAACAAACACAAACAATGAATGCCACAGAACTTTCTTTTATTATCCAGTTTAACAGTCAGTTATAACGGAAAAAGAAAATAAATAAACTACTTTAACATAGATTTTCTTTAGGGCTTTATTACGTGGTATCGGATCGGTGCATAAACTCCAGTACTTCCCGATACCGATACCAGCATTTTAGGCAGTATCGGAGATGATACTGATACTGGTATCGGTATCGGAACATCTCTACTTTAAACTCAGAACTCAAATACAATTTTGACATGTGGCACTAATCCTCTTCCATAAACAACTTATGCTAATGGTAAACCAAAAGAGAGCAAGTCGAGTTGAGTAGAGCCGTGCCGTGCCATGCCATGCCATGCAGTTGAAATGCGGACAATAGGTCCACTTTTGTAGGTTTTTTGGAACTATTTAGTTTTGCAGTTTCCTTAAAACCTGTATGACCTCTATAAGAATCACAACAGTGCCTGGTTAAATGATGCTTAAGCATGCATGTTCATGTTTAGTAAAATGTGCTTTTGCAATATTTGTGTGCAAATGTTTGAGTTAATTTGAAGGTCAGATTTTATATTACTTATTGTGTTTTAAACTTGTTTTATCTGAACTTTGACGGATGTTTGGGTAATAAAACATTTTCTGATTCTGTCTTTCATCACATAGTATATGTACATGATTTATGTTATTTAAGTTAAACTGTAATATCAGCCATTTTAAGAATTCAAATACATATCCAATAAGCTTTTTTCACAGTAGAGATTTTGACTTGTCATAGAGGAAAATCACAATGGCTCCGTTCTATTCACATATCCCTGTAAGCCGTGACAGTGAGCAAACATTTACAATACCAGGACCCTGAAACTGAGACAGCTAAATGCTATTCAGCCATCATTCACAAAGCCACAAACAAGAAACGAAGAAAAAGAAAACCGACCCAGCGCACAGTTTTTCTTTAAAAAGTACAAAAGCATATATACATAGGAAGAGCAAGGTGCTTTACAGTGGACATAACATTAATTCTTACCCTGAAAAAATGTCCACATGTACAGGGTCCCATATCTTATCTCTCTATCACACCTCTTCTATCTTCATTATAAAATCTCAGTCTCTCCAGATGTAATGTGTTTGCCATTTCTCTCAACCACAAATCATCAAGTGGGTACAGAGTCCATTTTCCAAACTCGCAAGATTAACTTCTTTGCAATCACCATTCTGAACAGAACAGCCATTTTTTTTCTTAAAGTGATGGTTCGGAGTAATTCACCCTAGGGTCCTTTGTACCATGACCTCGAGCCAAACACCCCCCCAGAAGCTTTTTTCAGCTGGGTCTAACATTGGGAGAGTTAGCGTAGAGTAGCGTTATCAGCTGAATAGCTTAGCGCAGGGGCTAATGGACCCACATTTGTATCTCGTAAGTTACCCCACTAATAATGCCCGAAATAATACCAAACTTCTACAGTAGTACAAATAGGTTATGCATTCATAAAACGATGGATTGTAAAGTTTGTAAGTACACCAGAAGTTTATGTAAATAACACTTGCCTGCTGGCTTCTGCTCTCTGCTATTGTTGTTGCTATATATATATATATATATATATATATATATATATATATATATATATATATATATATATATATATATAAAAGGCTTTCTGAGCTTTCTCTGTATAAATACCGTATATGTCAATACCTGCTTAGGCTTTCAGCTAAAATTCCAATCAGCAGTGTTTGATAGGCACCAGACTGAAATCTATTCTGTTTTGAATGTGTGGTTAAGAGTTTTGACAGCAGTGTGTTAGCATTTGAACAAAGTGCTGTAAATCCACAGTGTTGTGCACGTTGCGGTTAAAGCCATGGCATAAGTGTGTAGAGTTTTGAAAACTGTCCTAGCAATGAAAAACGAACTAGAGTTTGGTCCACGTGAACTGCTGCTGTGCAGACCGTAGTTAGAGTTTTGCACATGTTACTCCAGTTGTTCCCACTGTCGTTTAGCAATCGAAAAAAACTGTAAGTCATATCGTCATTGCGATATTGGACAATGTTATCGCACATTGCAGATTTTTCTCATATCATGCCGTGCTACTTTTTTGCTCAAGAACCTTTCAGCTCCGGTCGTCTTAGAACTTTGACCTTTCACACTGTGTTTCAGTTCAAGTTAATTGTAACAATGGTGGTCTTGTACTAGAAGACATTCTATGCAGTAGTACTCCTCGTAGTCTATATCGACGATGTTTCACTTCTGGGATTGTTAAGGTCAGCTGGATGTCCCTCACCAGTGTTGTAATGTAACGGAGTACAAATACTTCGTTACTGTACTTAAGTAGAAATTTCACGTATCTGTACTTTACTTCGCTATTTAAATTTATGTCAACTTTCACTTTTACTCCACTACATTTCCTAGATAAAATGTATACTTTTACTCCGTTATATTTCCACTAAGCATCTTCGTTACTCGTTACTAAAAAATAAAATTAGAAGAAATGTGTGCGACTGCAATAAGGGAGGTTTGGCGAATCACTGCTCCTAGATTGCATTACGCACACCGCGCGCTCTATTTCAGCGCTTGTTTGTTGCAAACCGCCATGGAAGCATGAGCACCTACTGGAGGACCTCCAGTTATCGTAGACCACCAGGCTCGACATAAGCAATGGCCCGATGGCCCGCCCGGGGCCCAGTAAAAACGTATGTCGGGCTGGTTGCAGCCACAGTCACTGGTGTGTGCGTTACTTCACGCAGCACATGTAGCCTACTGACTGGAAACGTTACCGAGGATTATTTACCGCCGATGGCGCAGATGAACTAACGCTACACTCGTTACTGTAAGTAGGTAGCCTACAATAAAACCTCCATGATTAAAGAGTCAATACTTATCAATAACCCACATACCTGTTCTACAGGCAGAAACAGTAGAAACCCATATCTCAGTTCGCGCTGTCCACTCTCGTTCCAACCGCTGTGTAAACACAGCTCTACTCTGCAAATAGCGACTTTACAAACGAGCTAAAATGAAAGATGTCAGTTTGTAGTCTAACTGTTTGTCTTAATTTGCAACCAATCTTGAACTTTGGACAAACTATTGTAAACGTAGCTGATTTCTAAACGAGCCATCCTCTCGCTGGAGCGGTAAACCTATGGATGTATTTTAAGACCAAAACAAATACATGTGGCTACTTAATATGCACGTAATTGAATTACGCGTATTCATTGTTGACGATGTTGCCAGTTGTATTATTTAGCAACAGAATCGTCTTATTTCAAATTAGGCATACAGGACTAATCTGAGATCATTTTCTAGTTAAGTAGCCTATCTAGTTATCATTATGGATTTTCCATGTTTTTAGGGGTTTGCTTACTAATGTAAAAAATATAGCATTAATTTAGTAAGAAAGTGAAAATATCAAGATGACGATGATGATGTGATAGGTATAATTTTATTTTCTTTATTTGAATGTAGTTGATGACCCCTGGTCTAGCTTTGCTGCTAATGGCACAACATCCAGTGGCAGTGGCTAGCTTTTTCCCTGCTTTTTTGTCCTTTTCCAATCACACCTATGATATTTCTTTCAGGGCCAGTAAAAATGTAGAAGGGGCCAGCAAAACTCTGATCTACTGGCCCCGGGGGCCAGTGGGGATTTTTTTTTATGTTGAGCCCTGCGACCACCCCGACAATAGTGGTGAACTCGGTGAACAGGGTAGTGGTGAAGATAACGTCATACACCTGTGTTGCAAGAAATGTTTCTGTACATTGATGTCAGCTCTAAACATATGCTGTTTGTTCTTTGAACTTAAGAGAATTGTGCCTGAAAAGTCCCTGAATATGCTTTATGCTTTACTATAAGAAAGCCACAATAAAAGTTCTAACCGCTTGCTTTTAAAAAAAACAACTTTTACTTTTACTTTTGATACTTAAGTACATTAAATATCAGAAAATTACTTTTGATACTTAAGTACAGTATATATCAGATACTTTAAGACTTTTACTTAAGTAATATTCTAAAAGGTAACTTTCACTTCTACCGAAGTCTTTTTCTAGTACAATACTTGTACTTTTACTCAAGTATTGCTTTCTAGTACTTTATACAACACTGTCCCTCACCTTCCGCATTCTTTTTTTTAGCATTCCAAACTCCGGTGGATTTCTGAGGACTATGGTTAACTGCTCCTCAGATCTCTGCAGGGTAAATCCAGACAGCTAGCTAGACTATCTGTCCAATCTCAGTTTTCTGTTGCACGACTAAAACAACTTTTGAACGTACTCATGTTCCACCAAAACAAGTTCCTTCCCGAGGCTATTTTACAGAGGCACCGTTGCTCCTGCCGGCGCTTAGCACCACCCAAGACTGATTGTGATTGGTTTTAAGAAATGCCAATAAACCAGAGCACGTTTTTCTCCCATCCAAGAATGCTGTGTGGACTAGCCAGACCCTCCTCCGCAGCGCTCTGGCGTAATGCGAGAATATACTCCCCAAGACCTGTAAATACACTTTGATGTTTAAAATTGGAGGACTTTCCCTTTAAAATGTGTGAACTTCCAATTTATATGCATTAACATAAGCAAATCTTTCTACAATACAGAGAACTGCTACATCCCCGACCACTTCTCTGAGTATGTTTGGTACAGGTCTACTCTTGTCATTAGATAATTCCAGTATCAGCTTGAATATAAATCCAATACTAGTTCATAATAAATCTGTTGAAATAGTCAGATCGAAATCTTAAAACTTTCCCAGTGGACTGGAGGACTGGAGGAGCAGCAATGAGATTACAGGTCTCGTTTTGTCCTGGATAAAAACCACCATTCTCATCCATAGAAAATGACAGGGCAGACAGTGGAATAAACCCATATTTACACATGTACTGTGTGATTAAATGTTTCAGAATGCTAAAAAAAAAATACAAACATGTCGTTAGTGTTGCAGAAAATAACTGTTAATCTGCATTTCATTATTTTTGCCATTATTTTGGTACCAGTTAAGAAGCTAAAAAGCAGTCAACATTTTTTTTGTTACCCAGACATAAGGAATGCACGTAAAAGCCACATAAAGGGAACATTTTGTGTGCAGAAAAAAGAATCTGCACACCTCCGACTATAAATACAAAGTGCTTCAGAGATTGAGCATTTTACTCATGTATCAAAAGTAAAAAAAAGAAAAAGGAAAAAGAAAAGAGATTTCCTTTTAACATTGCTTAATAATCCAGACAATCAACTGTTGGTGTGACCGGAATTGTGTGACTTACTGTACATACACTAACCCAATTGCGTCAAATGTCCTTTTCAGCCAACAGTTTATTCTCACTGTCAATGTTCTCCTTTCTGGTATGACTACGGTGGCCCTGAGGGCTCAAGCGCACTGCAAATTAAGAAAACTCATACAAATAGACAAAACGCAAGCAAATGAAGAGAACGTCTTCTTGTCAATTCGACAGCAAGTAATAGCAGCAAGTAGCACCACACAAAAACAGAAACTGTTTCTAGTGGACACTAAAAAGTGATGCACATGGGCTGAAATTAACCTGCCGAACCCAGGGCCGTTTCTGAACATTTTGGGGCCTTAAGCAACATTTTTTACATTGCCCACTGGGCATAAAAGTAGCATAGCTCCTTTAACTCCAGTACCACACCCAGTCAAGTTTGGTCAAGGACAGATCCAAAGGAGACCAAGTTCAGAAAAACATCCCGCCCAGAGAACAGTGAATCTGTCAAGCAGTCTAATTAGGGTCAATTGAAGTGTACCTACTGGAGCTTCGTTCTAAACCTGTTAAGATCCGACACGTCAATGCACGGAAGCTAGAGGACATCGTGGCACGAAACATTCAAGTCAAGATCCAGTTGATTTTGAGCCACGGTAGCTTTTCAAAGTTGGTCTGTGGTCTTTTGTAGAGCTGCAAAGATTAATCTATTAGTTATCTATTAGTTATCAACTATTAAATGAATCCCCAACTATTCTGATAATGGATTCCTTGGTTTGAGTCATTTTTTATGAAACAAATGTAAGCTCGATGGTGTTTTTTGCCTCTAACGGCACCTTCCAGGCAGCTAACCCTAACCTTAACCCTAAACATAACTATTGCCACGCTGCCTGGAAGGCACCGTTGGGGGCAAAAAACACCAAACACCAAAATTTAACACTTCTCTGATTGCAGCTTGTTAAATTTGAATATTTATTAGTTTCTTCACTCCTCTGCGACAGTAAATCAGAATCAGGTTAATTGCCAAATAAGTACTTATAAGGAATTTGCCTTGCTTGGTGCATACATAAACAAACATGGTCACGGTCAACTTTATTATCCCTAAAAAGGGAAATTTGGATGGTCAAGGTGCACATACATAAAACATTTATAAAAACAGATACAAATATAAATATTGATTTTAATCCACTATTTCCCCCTCACACACACACCACACTACACACAAAAGAAAAAAATACAATCAGATCCTATGTTTTTGTATTGTCCGTGTCATTCAACAGTCTAATTGCTGAAGGAACAAAATATTGAAGTAAATTGACTCTCAAGTCAATTTACTATAGTACAGTATATATTTTTCTGCTTTCCTTAATTTTGTTAATTTCTATATTATTCTTGCCTCTGTGGCCTTAATTGGGGTTAACAATAAATATCCCATCTTGTCAACTTCATCTCGCACTCATCCTGAGTGTTTACACCAGCTCACGACTACTCATCGACATCTCCCCTTAACATTTACCCTTAACCTGGCTGTTCTTATTTTCCTTTGCAGAATCCTACCATTGCCCCGGTAGCTTAGTTGGAACCTATTGTGCAGAGGGTGAGCAGCGTCACCTAGAATCTGCTCCGCCTTACTCACAATAAGGTCCTTACACAGCTGAGCAGCTGACATCTGGTCACACCCAATGGTTTATCTGTGTTTTTTGCCCCCAATGATGCCTTCCAGGCAGCGCTGCCTGGAAGGCCCTACTCGCCATACTGACCATGCGCTGCACTCTATTCTGATCTAGGCTGCGCTTTGCTTCCAAACACGCAAATCAGACCAAAGGACAGGATACATAAAAAGAGCATTCGCTGTTGCAGTTTTTCAGTTTTTTCAGTAGCACATACATCAAACCTCAGCTGGTCATCAATCTCTATCCCCAAGTATCTGTATGTATTTACTCGTTTGATGGGTTAATTATTAACCTTGGTGAGTGGGATTTCTCCTTTACTACAGTGACCATTTCCTTTGTTTTAGTCACAGTGACCTTAAGAATTGTCAGAACACCACCGAATAAAGTTCTCTACCTCTTCTTCAAAACCACTCAGGGATGATTTGTCAGGCTTTAGGAGCCCCACCAAGGCAGGGGTCATCTGTATACTCGAAAAAGGTACGAGTGGACAACATGGCATCATGACTTTGCGTAAACATACACGCCACTTTCCTAAAGCCAAATGGCGTCCTATCTGTACGCATTTTCAGCTATCCACGTGTATGTCTACGCTGTATACAGCAAATGACGTGGTGGGTATGTTTTTTTTTTTTTTTTTTTTTTAAAGAAAACAAAAATGGTTGGGTTTAGGAAAAGAACACAGGGAAAGGCTTTAGTAACACAAAAAGCGACAAAAACACGCTTAGGAAAACAATAAACGGGTTGGGTTTAGGAAAGAAACATTGGGGAAGGCTTAAAAAACAACAACAACAACAACAACAACAACAACAAAAAACAGCTGAAAATCGCCACACACGGTACGCAAACCCGGCTCTCAAGGGTGAAAGTCCTGTGTTTTACCCATCCGCCGCCCCTACCAACCTTCTTACGTCCCTTTATACTACTCGCTACAGCGGAAATTCACTCGCAATGTAGGTCAATGGCAGGCGATTTGCGCTGATAAACACGCTAAAAAGCGATTATGCGTCTTGATAACGCCAAAATGGCATACGAATTGGCGTGTCATACATACGCCACTTCATGAGATCAGTCTGGAGCGGAGACTGAAGCTCGACACTCGTTCGTATACAGCGTGTGCAATATTGGAGACAAAACACAGGGGCCCCTGTAATTATAGATTTAGGGAAGGAAACAGCGGTGTTAAATCTAACCCGCTAGATTTGCTTCAAAATAAAATCATCAATCCACAAAATAAGCCTTGGATTAACCCCAAGATCCATCAGCTTGCCCACCAGCAGATGGCTGGGCTGAATAGTGTTAAAAGCACTGCTAAAATCAACAAACACAAACTTCACCAAGCTGTTGGGTTGTTCAAGATGTTCATATAAACTGTTAGTCATTGTCAGCAGTGCGTCCTCAACCAACCCCCCCCCCCCGCTCTGGCTGGTACGCAAACTAATAAGGATCCAAGAATGGTGAGACTTCAGCGAGGAGAAGTTTTAACACTATCTTCTCAAAGCACTTCATAGGTGCTGAGGTTAGGGCAACATGTCGCAGGTCATTCATCTCTTTAGGCCTATATTGTTTTTGGGCACAGGTACAATTAGAGACTGCTTCACCAAGTCAGGGACTGCCCCTGCGTCCAGTGAGCGATGTTGGCTAGTAACTTACTTCAGCAAAGAAAGAGGAACATTACATACTGTACACTACTTACATTTTTGGTTTCGAGGTACAGCCTCAGTAAGGGTACTTTGTCTATTTTATACAATTAAAATTCATATTTTCCAGTTGAGGAGGTGATGAGGTCCTGGTTTTTTTTTTAATTTACATCGTAAAGCACTTTACTGTATTCTGATAAAATCTCCCTGGCCCCGACTGATTATTCCCCCTCCCCCCCCATTTCCACCACACTTAAAAAATCCTGGAATCGCCCCTGAAGATTTGGCATTATGATGATGCCAGATTATAATAAAATATGAAACATTTATGTTTTAAAAGGTTAAGGCAGATGGCTGCAATATTTTGCATGCGAATATTTACACAATGAGCATGTTGGTAAATGCATTTACGGCCCCAAAAAAATAAAAAATAAATAAACAGGAACCCCCGCAATAGTTTTTTTTTTCTCCTTTTATTGTTTACAAAATACCAACATAAATACATAAGAGGCTGTGTGATATTGCTGTGTGAGGATAGGTGTGTGAGAAACAGAGGAGCAGGCAGAAAACACCACTGAAACAAATGCTCCACCCCTCTGTAACAAACACACAGTGGCTTTCACTAGTCAGAAAAAAAAAAGAAAAGTCACCTTTGTACTTCACATACTGTAGACAGAGTAGAGTAAAGACATGTCGTACAACAGAAATGAAAATCACATAAAATAAAAAGAACCAAAAAGATAAAATACTGCGATATAAAAGCAGCTAAGCCTCAATCTGTTAAGAAGACGGTGAGGAGGAGGAGAAGCACAGCCAGTGAAGGACCATTTATAGACAGACAGGATACTCAAATGTTTCTTTTTCTTTCAGAGTGCAGCCCTTAAAACTCCTCTGGGCAGATGTATGTTCCCCACAGCGAAAGTGCTTGTTGAATTTCAGTGAACTGAAACTGAACAACAGTGACAGCTCTGGGAAATCAGCCTAAAAAGGTCAAAGGCAGGACAGTCAGAAATAATGCTCATCAACCTGCCTGTGTTTTTTTTTTTTTTACCTTCCTTCATTCCTTGATCACTTTAATACAAACTTGTGACAAAGGAGATAAAAAAGGAAAAGAAAACGGCAACCCCTCTCCTCTAATTGGCATTTACAGAAACACCATCATCCTCCATTCACACATGCAATCAGACCATGCTCCTTGTAGTGTGTCCAAAGTCAACTTGGTTACACTCTCAACGGAACCCCGTTTCATATTCAAATCTGTAAAGTCAATAATATCTGTACAGCAAGGCTTTTTTTTTTTTTTTTTTTTTGCAAACTACAATCATCCATTTCAATAGCAAAAGCAGTTCCCCAACATATTTTTCGTTACAGTGAAGATGCTTAAGGATACAATGCAGGAAAGGTTAAAAACACCAAAGAAGGACCATTGAGGGAATGTGATGATACACACAGCAGAGATGCATTAAATTCACGAGGATCTTCTCTACTTCATTTAGCATTTTTCTCTGGCAAAAGTACTCTAATCCAGACTACAAATCCCCAACTTTCACCTTTTTAACTGCAATAAAATGCTTCCTTAAAAAAAAAAAAAACATATCCTAACTTTCTCTGTCTCCGACTGTCTCCAAAAACCCTTAAAATTAAGGTTGGCTTTGTTCATTGGCTAATGTATATTTAAATAAGTGGTGGAGCCTCGCCACTTTTATGCAATATCCCTACCTGAAATGTACACATACATTAACATAAATACAGCCGAGGAGACACACAACGCTGTAACTAACTACCGTCAACAGGTGGTACGTTGCCATGGCGGTGGACATGATTCACCAGAAAGCACAATAAAGAAGCAGAGACATACACTTAAAACCTATTGGCCTGAGTCATAGTCCGATTTGGGGATTTCTCTACTTAAACTCTGCTGTTTTGGTTAAACCCTTGTGGCGTTATGCTACTGGGTGAGAGTGGTGGTATCCAAACAGTCTATTCGCTCACTGCAGTCATAATACAGAGACCATAACCTGAACCAATCCGAGCCGGGATATTATCGTACACTGTGTTTAGATTTAGCGGTTTGTGTTTTAGTTCTTACAGTCGAGACTAAAAAGGTGTGCGGCAAGAAACGTGGTGGGGACTAAAAACTACAATTGTCCAATCGCTTGCCAGGTGGAAGAAGAAGGGAAGGCTGTTCACTGGGCGGTCGCGGCTGTGCCAAAGGTCTCCTGGGAGGCGTAGACCATGTAGAGGAAGCCATCCTGGTCCCGCTCCCGCTCATAGACCTCGGAGATGGCGGCCGACACAGAGACCATGCTGTGGCCATTAGCCAGCAGGAAGAAAGCCTGGTTGGAGTTCAGCTGGAGGCGCCTCCTGGTGGCCAGACAAGGATTTTTGACGTGAGGAAGGACATTTTACAGTTTTTTTTGGATTGCTGAAAACACTAAACCCCATTCTCTGAACCAAATGCTCAGTGGCCTGAACACATTTGTCGAATCAATCGCTATTATCACTTGCTAAAAACACATTTCACACTGTGATGCACTTGTGTTGCAAAATGGTAAAACACGGGCAGCAAAAGTTAAACACAAATACAACACAGTTGTCATCGTTTACACACAACGACTCAAAATTGTACACACACACGTTTCATTTTTAAAGATTTTTTGGGGCATTTCTACCTTTAATGGATAGGACAGCTGAGATATGAAAGGGCAGATGGGGGGGAGACATGCAGGAAACTGTCACAGGTCGGACCCGAACCCTGGGCCTTCTGCGTCGAGGAATAAACCTCTACATACAGTATGTGCGCCCGCTCTACCAACTGAGCTAACCCGGCCACCACACCCGTATCTACTGAGGTGATCAAACCAATTGTAGATTATATAAGCCAGTTCAGAGATGTGATGCTGAAGGATAGGGATGTCACGAGAACCGATAATTGCGATACCTCTCGGTTATAAAATGACAAAACACAGACGACGCCCTTTTTTCTTTCTTTTTTTTAAGCGCCGTAAGCACCGACGCCAGTGTTAGCAGCATCTGTGCTGCGCCTCTTGGTCACGCAACTGTTAGAACACACCGTTGTTTTTGCACAGTACCTTTTGAAAAGATGCCTGGAAGTCTGGAATGTGTCTGGGGACACCAGTTGTTGCATTATGACCATTAATTGCACTTTATTATCTTGTTCTATGCTCTATTGCACATGTTTTGTATGTCTTGTCATGACATTTTGCAAATATTTTAATAAAGAAGTTCATGTTTCAAGTTCAAGTACATGGAATCTTAGAAAATATATATTTTTTTCCTACCGTGGTATCAAAATTGGCATCGAGAATCGTGTTATTTTACAGGTATTGGCACCGACTACTGAATTGTTGGTATCGTGACACCCCTACTGAGGGAGAATAAATCTTTCATTCACTTTGATTTCTGCGGTTTCACAGTATTTTTTGTGTACTGCCATGTGCTTTCCATTTCGTTTTCTCTGTTCTTTGGCCTTTTGCAGTTGGACAACTTTAATATACAGACATTCAAATTGTATTACTTGCAATACTTGCAGTGTACAAGATACTCACTGTACAAGCTGTGATATACTTTTTGTTTTCATTGCTATCCTGTGTATGTATGTATACTTTCCGAGTTTGTTTTTGAGGCCACGTCGGAGAGGATTTTCTGTCATGACAGTTTTCTGAATCTAAATCCGACAGGAGAGGAGAGGAGAAAAGAGGACTTCTGGTCTACCTGATAATCTTGATGAGTTCACTCATGTTGACGTGGTCTGGCACCAGGAACTTGGTCTTGTCCAGGATGGGAAGTTGTTTTTCTCCTTTATACCTCTCAATGATCACCTACAGAAGACATACACACAATTAATCAATGACTTCTACCTTCTACTCTGGTAGAATTCTATAAAGGCAGAATTTCCTGTGTGTTTTTTTTACACCTGATACCCTGACAGTTGGAAGATGTGTTTTAAACAAGTCTTTAAGAACAGCACCGTCAGTACACAGACCACACGCAAACTTAAAGCTGTGGTAGGTGTTAAGGAAAAACACAAAGACGGTTCGGGAGACCTAAATGAATTACACAGGAGCATTTATTGAACACTCAATTGACATCATGACATCATGACTTTGCGTAAACATACACGCCACTTTCCTAAAGCCAAGTGGCGTGTTGTCTGTACGCATTTTGAGCTATCCGTGTGTATTTCTACGCTGTATACAGTGCACGGCAGTCTGCAACATCACAGTGTAGCCACGTGGCGTGTTATCGCGAGGCTACGGTTGGGTTTGGGAAAAGAAGAAACGGTTGCAAAGAAGAAACGGTTGGGATTAGGAAAAGAAGAACGGTGTTGGGTTTAGGAAAAGAACAAACGTGGAAAGGAAACATCACACGCGAGACACGAAGAAAACATCACACGCGGGACACAAAGGAAACCTCACTCGCGGGACTCCATCCCCACTCTCCTGGGTGATAGTCCTGATGTTTTACCCATCCTCCACCCTGACCAACTTCCCTACGCGGATTTTCATCCATTTCACACTACTCGCTATGGCGTCAATTCACACGCACTCGCAAGGTAATGTAAGTCAATGGAGGCCAAACGGCTCTGATAAACACGCTAAAAACCAAGTATGCGTCTTGATAACACGCCAATAATGGCATAAGAATTGGCATGTCATACATACGCCACTTCATGAGATCAGTCTGCAATTGAGGAAAGAATTTAGGCAGGCAGTACAGTTTAACCATGGTGCGTCCCAACTCTGAAGTTCCTGTTTTCCTGAAGGTGTATTTAAACTCATGCTGGATGTGTTAACTTTAGCTGAACCTTCAATGTAAACAAAGATATTATAAATACAGATGCTAAAGCCTTTTTCAGCCTCTCTCTCTCTCTCTCTCGCTCTCTCTCTGGGAAGTATGGAAGAGTGTGGCAGGCCCACCAACCTCCAGAAGGAGACAGTCCTGGAACAAAACATTCCCTTATCATGCAGCTGTCTAGATTCCCTGAATCTATGGAGGCACAAAGTTGAAGTACTCCTCTGCCTGGAAATGTTATGAGGTTATGTTGGACACTGACTTAAAGGTCCCATGACATGGTGCTCTTTGGATGCTTTTATATAGACCTTAGTGGTCCCCTAATACTGTATCTGAAGTCTCTTTCCCCGAAATTCAGCCTTGGTGCAGAATTACAGCCACTAGAGCCAGTCCCACAATGAGCTTTCCCTAGCATGTGCCATTTCTGTGTCTGTAGCTATTGAGGAGGAGAGAGGAGGGGGGCAAGGTGGAGGGTGGTGTGGCCTTGACCAACTGCCACTTTGCTCGTTTGGAAAGCCATGATGTTTTTTTTTTTTTTTTTTTTTTTTTTTTTTTTTTTTTTTTTTTTTTTTTTTTTTTTTCTCTCTCTCTCTCTCTCTCTCTCTCTCATGGGTGGGCCAAATTCTCTGGGTGGGCAAAGCAGAGAAAGGGGAGGTAACCTTGCTCCTTATGACCTCATAAGGAGCAAGATTCCAGATCGGCCCATCTGAGCTTTCATTTTCCCAGGGCTCGGTTTACATATAGTTATTCAAGTGGTCTGAGAGAAAACTAGACTTCTGTACCTCCGCTTGGCTCTGTTGTCGGCCTTTATAAAATCTAGCCGTGACGGGAGACTTTGGCCAATCACAGGTCATTTCAGAGAAGGAAAAGGTTCCTGTTGGCTGTTCTACACATGAAGACATTTTTTTTGCTTTCTACAAACTGCAGCTTTAACTTACAAATACAGACGGAGGGCATAGGTATATGTAAGGAGATAACATAGGCACAGGCTAATTATTGCTATCTAAAATGCTAGTTAACATTAGTAATTAAACTTACACAGCTCATGTAAGTTGAAACTGCCTGCGAGCTTCTCCTGTACTATACGGTAATTCCTCTACTATGCGACAGTAAGTCACTTGGTTATGACACAATCGTTAGCCTATTTTTACAAAAACGTCTTCTACGTAGCCATAACGTGAGGTACAAGGTAATGGAACCTTTTATACATTGTCGTGTTTAGAAATAAACAATGGACAAATAGAGTCTTTAAACGCTTCAGATGTAAAGTTATTTGCTGTCAAAGTGACGTCAAAATGAATGGCAGTCAATGGAATGCTAACGGGAGGTGTTCATTTTGTAGCATCAAAATGGCGCCATAGGAGGTTCGAGTTCTGAAGCGAAGCTTACCCCCTTGGTAGAGATGCACCGATAGACCGGCCGGTGACCGGAATTGGCCGGTTTTCACGTGCTCGCCCATGACCGGCAGGTCAGTCTGACATATGCCGATTTCATGCCGGTCAATGCTACAATTAACTGACAACATAAGTTATACGAGTTACAGTTCTCAAGGACGCACTCACACACGGACGCGACAGCACAGTCTCTTTTTCCTTTCTCTCAATTTTTCCATGTAGGGAACTTCGTGAATTAACCTGCAACATGTCAGCTGTTTGGAAATTCTTCAGCGTGTGTGCAGAAGATAACAAGTTTGCAATATGCAACACCTGCAAGGAAAAAGTAGGGCGTGGAGGGACGACACCAAAAACCAAAATCACAATTTTTTAGTTGGATATTGGATGTGAAAAGGTTCTAACATTGCACTTTAGATGTGTGTGAATTTCCCACACCAGGAGTAATTTATATAGTTCTATTTTATAATGATCCATTATCTGTTCAAAAATTGTTCTATGTTCTGTGCAAAATTAGAAAAGAAATATTTGTGTGTGCTGTAAAGTGGTTAGAAAAAATGAAATCAGAATCGGCTAAAATTGGTATTGGCTGGCCTAACTCAATTAAAATCGGAATCGGCCTAGAAAGTTGTAATCGGTGCATCTCTAAACATAGGAAAAGTGTAGGTTACTCTTAAATCTAAAATAAATAAAATAAAACTTTTGTAGTTTTTAACATTGACCAGCAGGGTACAACAAAAAAACAACTCTCTCTACAAAACCAAAGTTTGGAGCAGATTGGACAATGTCCATCCGAGTTACAACAACTTCCTATTTAATGGCGAAATGCACAAAATGGCCGCCACAACGTTAGACAACACACAGTAAACATGCATTATGTTGCTCTATATCAAGTTTAGACCACACAATACACATTTCATGTAAATGAAATAGTGTTTATTACATGAAGCTGACTTCCTGTTACCAGTAGGTGCCGATGGCGCTATTAATGGCATGTAGATGTCCTCAGGCCTGGATTCTCATTATGCATAACAAATTTGGGGCAGAATGGACAATGTGCAGTCTAGTTACAAACCACTTCCTGTTTCGTGGCTGAACATGGGAATTCGACGCCTTGCCATGCCCACGTTGTGCGACAAAGCTTACAATCTTCTGACCACATATGAGGTGGACAACCCGCTAGGAGCAACACATCAAAGTATGGCGACTCGACTGTAACTTCATGTTGCCAGTAGGTGGCGCTATGGCTATATGTAGATGTCTTCAGGCCTGGACTTTTATCAAACGTGAAGCTTTGGCCTGATTTGACAATGTACAGTCTAGTTACAAACCACTTCCTGTTTCATGGCGTAACATGGAAACATGGATTGTATTGACCAATTTTAAAGTTAATCAGGTTAAATCTCTTAGAGGAGTACGTACAGCCCCTTGAAATGGTAAGAAAAAAATCCAAAAATGGCACAGTAAATTCAATATGGCTGACTTCCTGTTTAGGGAATGACTCTAAAAGGCTTTTTTGTAAGTCTAGAGGTGATACACATGACTCCCGTGTCATTTAAAACAATCATTGCCCAGCGCTAAAGTTTTTGTTAATCTGTACTAGGTTGGTTGATTACTTAATCATTTTTATTGTGTCCTTTGTTTTCTGTTTAATATTTATAGTGAGAACTGTTTTACGGAATCAGGGTAATACATTTTAATCATTCCATGTTAAAAAAATAACAGTAATGATGTAAATGAAAACAATTTAAATTGCTGATCTGAAATTTGAGCAAGTATTAAGAAATACATAGACCTCTGTTTGGCTTTTCTGTCATACAGTCTTCCGCTCCCCCACCCGTCTTGATGGAGTTGCATTACAGTGACACAGCACATCTGCCTCTGTTGTCAACACTTACCATGACATGGCAGTTAATAAGCCCAGGAGAGTACATAGGAATACACACAGACAGACCCACACACACAGACAGACCCACACTCAGACAGACACACACACACACACTTTTAAGATGAGAAGAGGCCTGCCATGTGGCAAGCAGATGGAAGGCTGTGGTGATACTCTATCTCAAAATGATAAAACGAGCAGGTGAAACACGAGGTGTGCGTTTGTTTGTTGGTGGTTGCTAGGAGCCACCGGACACCTGACTTAATAGCAGAAGCAGTCACACCCATTTCTCAACAGAAAAACAAGG
Organism: Perca fluviatilis; assembly: GCF_010015445.1. Taxonomy (NCBI): domain Eukaryota; kingdom Metazoa; phylum Chordata; class Actinopteri; order Perciformes; family Percidae; genus Perca; species Perca fluviatilis. The sequence continues at coordinate 33,312,658 of NC_053119.1, forward strand.
AACAACTGCTGTGGTCCCTGTAAGCGGAAAAAAAGCCTAATCACAAAAACTATGTATAAAATAAACTTAGAATAATGACCAGCAAATCCACATGCAGAAAGCGCTTGCAGAAATGTGTGTGATTGCCAACAAATGACATTTCAAACAGTTCAGAGTACAACCAGGAAACATGTGGTAACATTTTCCGTTGCTGTATGTTCGCCTTGTTCTTACTTGTGTCTTCCTGCGTGCTGTTATGCACGCAGGAAGTGCTCTTAAGGCCTTTCTGACCTTAAGAGTTTTTTTTCCTATCGTGTTTTGAGAATAATGTTGCTTCAGTGGATTTCACTGTATAGGCTTTGGTGTTCACTCAATTATTGCAAGGGATTGTGCATCGGCACTCACTGGTATCTTGTTGGGGTGCTGCTCTCGGATCAGTCTGACATCTTCTACTCTCTGTTCTGTAAGGCAGAAAAACAGACTCAGGTTAATGGAAATGTAATAGCAGACAAAGAGATTAGCAGCTAGTACTGATAAAACACAAATGAGGACAAAGACAAAGCAGCAGTCAAAGGGTTTGTTATTATAATGTCTGGTTCAACAGCTATGTGGAGGTGTCACATATACATTCTACAGAGAAAGACCAATGAATGTTACAGCTGTAATTGGAAAATCTACTTTGAACCCTTTTCATAAACTCGCGTTTGTATGCCTCCGCCAACCAGTCAAGTTGCAGTTTACATCCATGTCTGTCCAGACTCATAATATATGTAGTCAGTGAAGACTTTAAAGAAGTTTAATAAAAAAAAGGTACAGTACACCACTACAGTTTTAAGGTGGCCACCCAAGATTAGGGTCACCAATTCACTATGTCTGACCAAATGTCTTCCCTTCTGTTCCTGTGTTATGGCGTTGAATAGTGGCTGGAAAAATGTTGGGGGTTTGGGGTATAAAATGTCATCACTTCATCATTTTATCCAATTAGACATTTGTGTCAAATTGTATCATAATTACCGTAGGAATTCATGAGTTATGGCTCAAACGTGTTTTGCGAGGTCACAGTGAACTTTGACTGCCAAATCTACTGGGACATCCCAAAGCCAGAATGCCTCCGGCCACAGCTATCGCCAGCGCGGAGGCATAAAAATCATAATGTTATAACATTCTCGAAGCTTAATATCAAGCAGAATAGAAACATCATATATATATATATATATAGTTCCACAGTGGTTAGCTAATTATTAGACAAAAATTATGATTCACTCATTTTCTACTCATTTACTCCAATGTGTGTTTACATCCCTTAAAAATAGACAGGCATGTTGAGTGCACACCTCACCTGTATGTTGGAAATGATACTAAAATGTGTCATTTACATCATGATTTTGATTTATATCAAGGGAGTTCCTAGAACTAGATACAATGCTAACATAATATATTCACTAAATGCCCTCCGTATAGGCTGCATCATTTAAAAGCATGGGTAAGAATCTGCAGGTGAAGGTGGAGCTTTTCGACACAACGTTTTTACTCAAAAGATCAGGGTCAGTAACACAGCTGCTGATTGGATGGATCACGTAGTCATTGATGACCTATGGCAGAGCCGGCCCTGCCTTTCTAAGGGTTAACCCAATTTGAAGTGATTTGGAACTGGGCCAAAATGAACGGCTACAGATAACACCCTGGGCTTGCTGCACTTTGTACTGACAACATCAACTACAGTCTGATGGTCAAAATGGGATCAACAAACTTGAGCATGAGGATGAAAACATCTCAACGTCATGATCATTACCATGATGTTTTTGATCTTAGAATTAAAATGAAACATTTGGAAGAAATAGTAAAAATGAGAGAAAAAAAAGAATTCATGTTTTTTTTTTTAAACGATTCTTTTCCTTAGAATCAATATTGTTTTTTTGTTTACCAATGATTGACCTAAATGAAAATCCATATTATGTACTTCTTTACAAATTAAATAAATGTCTGACTAACTGACTGACTGACATATGATGTGCATTCTTTTTTTAGCAAACACTTAGGCTAGTTTTTCTAAATGGCTCATGATAGATTATCTCTAGAAGTGTATTATTCAACTTTTTTTTGTTGAAGAAGAAAGAAAAAAAATCGCAATACTATCGAATTGCAGTACAAATCGAATCGTCACCCATGTATTATGAAAGAATTAAATCGGGACAAAAGCGTATCGTTCCAACTCTAAAACTAAGGATTGATTTTCTAGAGCCAACCAATCAAAGGCAGCACACTGGGTGCTGTCAGTCAGCTGATGCTTTGAATTAAGGCTATCCAGTCTTGTGATGTGCCACTAAAAAAAAAAAATTCTAAGAAGACAAATGCCAAATGTTAGGACACATCTACTGACATTGCCATTTTCATACTAAATTTGAGGAAATTGAGATTGTTCCATGATTACATTTCAATCAGGTTGAGTTCACCGCCCAGGAACAGGGAAGCTCTGATCTGTCTCTCTTGACTGAAGCAAGTGACAAACAGCCTTTGACTCATCAGTTTTCAATCCAATAAAAGAAGGAAAAAAAACATACAAAATGGGAAGCAGTTAGTCTAAATGCCTGTGGTGTTTTTCTTATACATTTCCATTCTGTCATAATAAAGGATTTAGTCAGTGGTGCTTGGCACAACTGGAAGATTCCCTGTGGATTCCTGAGTCATCTTATGAACTATTATACAGATATGCAACTTAGGTAAATAATGACTGCTGGTGAACACTACCACACGATCACACTGTACACAACCACTAAAACAACAGTTTGTTCCCAACTGTTAATCATAGAGGTTCTTCTGAGCTCTAACGGCTGTAGTTGTGTTATCTGGTCTATTTTAGCACAGGTCCTTCTCTCTTTTCTGAAGCTTAGTGCAGCCAACCATTACTACAGAGGTTTAGCTAATTTGGTCTCAGGTTCAACAAACTATTAAGAAATACACTTGGAAACAGTTAAAGGAAAGGCTGTTTAGTGCTGCGAAAGCTAGAGTGAAAAATAGATGAAAAATGTGTAATTATGGCTAAAATGTTGCATTTAGAAATTACGGTGGGCTAATTAACAGTGTGTGGATGTTTTTCTCCAATAAAAAGGTTTTAGTGACCATTAGCTATGTCACAGCAAGTGATTTTAATATCCATATCCACAATTTTACATGTAGGCTATTTACAGCAGGGGCGTGCTGGCTAAAATGTAATGTAAATAAATGTGTGTTCTAGGAGGGATGCCTGCTGCCTGGCCCTCATGTGCTCTGGTTGTCTAAAGGTTGATCAATAACTTGACTTTTAACAGGAAGTTGGTCACTTTTAGTCATAGTGGGAATTACATTTCCAGTCCAATAACATGACTTTTAACAGGAAGTTGGTCACTTTTAGTCATACTGGGAATTACATTCCCAGTGCTGAAGGAAACAGTTCCCATCTTTGTTCGTTGAAGATACGTAACACTAAGGCAATCCAAACTAAGGCCAACATATCTAATAATTAAGTTGATATGTTTTGTACTAAATTACTGAAAAGCAGCACAAAGTAGCAGTGTTGGGATAGTTACTCAAAAGAAGTAATAGATTACACATTACTAGTTACTTGTTTTTTTTTTAAAAAGGTAATGCCTTACTTTACTATATTACTCACTACTGAAAATAACTAGTACACTATTAGTTACATCACTTTTAGATTACTCAATAACATCACCTGAGATGCACCATAACTTACCAAATAACAATATAAAAGTTAAACCTCATGTATGCCCAGATCAACAAAAACCTTTATTATAATGAGGACATACACAATATCTTTATGCTCTTTAATACCACAGAGCTGACAACAAAGTTGTGAACATCAGCACAAAAGTGGTCGTCCGCTCTTCGTTATCTGTATTTTGCACAGTATGTTTCGGAAAGATGGCGATTCCACTGTCGAAATAGGCAACATTTCCTCCACAAGCCCACTTATCTCTGCTTTGTTTATCTGCTTTTGAATACAGTCTTGGCTGCTTGGCAAGTGTCGGCAACATGCTCTTTTCATCCGCCTCGGCGTCACTCAGGGTCCGGGGGACTTCAGCAAATGCCTAGATTGGATGTTTGCCATGTTAGAGAGATGTTTGCGACCGGGCGACAATTTACACTTTACAATCAAGTTTTTGTCATTTCGCGCAATTAATTGGAAGTAATGGGCATACCCCTCAAAAGACGTCTTAAGCGGTGGCTCTGCTAGATTTGTTTCATCTACTGTTAAGAAAATCTAAAAGACGTGATCGTTTGATTTCTGAGGAAGAAGGAGAGGCTTGGGTCCAATTGAAAGTTAAGCAAAAGGTTTAATGAAACAGCATGATGAAAACGACAAGACTAAAACACGAAACACTGCCAGCAGTGGACTGCAAGACATGCTTCCCCTTGTGAGGGTCACAGTTTGCAGCCCTGAGACATGACAAAACAATACACTGTAAACAGCGGACTGCAGAACCTGGTTCCCTTGTCAGGTCACAGATCCGCAGTCCTGAATTCACCTTATATTCCTGTGGAATTGTGGGTGTTACCTTGAATAAAAAATCTCTCAGGATAAGGACACACACCTCTGAATTTCAGGTTTACTCCAGGTCACAGACAAAGGTCGTTTATCATCGTAGTGCTGATTCTATTCAAGTTTACAGAGATATGCATTTCCTTTGTTCTAATCAAGTCTGGCCTAGCAGGGAGTGCCTCCCTGAAAAGCAGACCTTTCCTGTGGGGACAATGAGTCTTCTCCATATGCTAAATGGCAGATATGACCTGATGATTCTTTAGAAGCTAAGGTTGGAGTGAGGCAGTCGAATGCTAATCAGTAGGCCTATTGTTATTTGATTAAATCTAGCTGCAGGCTAAATACCAAAAGTACATTGTTTTCAAAACATAAGCATGGTTTTAACTTTTTTTATCTTCAACAATACTCGGATGAGTGTCACGGTGGCGCAAACACACACAAAAACGGACGTTTGAATTGTTATTCTCTCCTCCCGTTATGCAGATAGGCTAGTTGAAGAACCAGTAACGCAAGTAACGCAATACTTATTTGATAAGTAGCCTGTGATGTGATTACTGAGTTATCAACAGTAATGCGTTACATTACTGCGTTACGGACAAATGTAATCTGATTACAGTAACCCCCAACTCAAAGTAGGCCTATATGATGTCAGAGAAAGGCAAGTGGATAAACTAATCTGTTGCAATATACATGTATTTGGAAAGGCACTGCAGGTCTTTAGCTCTGTGGGCTGGCTGGGAAAGCGTAACTGAAACTAAAATCCGCATCGAGGCTGTGGCCTACCCTTCCAACAGAAACAATAATTAAACACCGCACTTGTAGGCCTAGGCACCATTCGATTTTGTTGTCTCTTTTAAACTCGTCTCTTCTCCTCTACAAACTGTCCCATCCCCCAATCCTGCAGCTCTATTTTTCTCTGCCCAGCGTTTCAACACCACTTTGTTTTTCTCCCACAGCTCTGATGCAAATAAACACACACACACACACAGACACACACTCAGGGAGAGACAGGCCTGCAGCACATATCCTATTATAATCTATTCTATATTTAAACCTGTATGCGAGTGAGAACTATATTTATCTTTATTTAAGCATTATGTATTCTGTCTCTCCTTTTAGATAAGTTGACACGACCACAGACCTTCGAACAATATGGTTAGGTTTTCTACTTAGCTGTACAAAACTCCAGTGGGCTTTCCTCCCTGGGTGTTGAACCTATAGCCTAGCTACATTTAAACTGTAAACGGAACAAGCTGGACAACATGAACGCTAATAGTCGCGACTAGGAGAATAACTACTAACTATCTGGCCTGTTTACATTAACGATGAAATTCAGTCTTGTAACGTTACAGTTCAGACACAAAATGAGTGCGCCAGCTACAAACATACAGCATAAGACATAAAGCAGAGGTGTTGTGTGTAAAATGGTAAAAAAAAGTTTAGATAACACCTACCGAATGTCCTTCTTTGTTTGAAGGTTTTTTCTGAAGGCATTGCGTCAAAGTCAACCAGTTGGCAGTAGATGAAAACGGAGGTATTGGCAGTATCAAAGCAAAAATATAAAAGCTAATAATGATTTATAAAACTATTCGAGTTCCCATGTGCTGGTAGCTTATTGTTAAAATACAAACTAAAAGCAACACTAGTTTAGAGACGGATTGATGTCGTTGCTTCCTTCCTCTGGCTGTGTTGTGGACGAGCTCGAGCAAGCAAAACAAACCTGTCAGCTGACCTCTGACGTCATGCGCCTCTCTCTCTTTCTCTCTCTTTCTCTCTCTGTCTCTGTGTGTGTGTGTGTGTGTGTGTGTGTGTGTGTGTGTGTGTGTGTGTGTGTGTGTGTGTGTGTGTGTGTGTGTGTGTGTGTGTGTGTGTGTGTGTGTGTGTGTGTCAATTTAAGACTCAATTCACGTTAAATAAACAAATCTAATCATCAAATTGTAGGAATTTGAGTTTTCTGTTTAGAAAAACAGAGTGCTCATTGCACCACCATTTATAGAATAAATCTAAGTGAGTACAAATTGTGATTATTACATTTGATTAAAAAATTATGTTCGAAAAAAAAGAAAAGAATTAAAATCATGTTGTTTTCCCATTGGGGAGGTAATTATCTGATTTGTCTTATTAACCTGCATCGTTCATCATAACTCCAAAGCATCTAGCATCATTCCTTAAAGGTCTATAGTTCCAAGACCCATCTAAAAAAATCAAATCACCCATCAAGGTGATCTAAATTTTATTAAGGTCCCAAAATTTGAAACCCCAAAAATATGGATATAAAAGCCTCATTTCAAGTGTAAAAAGTACCAAACAACAGCAGCCTTTGATGAACAAGTCGAAATTGACTGAAAACACAAACAATATTTTTAGTTTTTCCAGTAGGTAACATACGTACAGACTGAGCAATGTAACCTCAGGTTCACCAATGTGAAATTCAAAAATGAAAACAGGACTATAACGCCATGTCACTTTGGCTTCCCTGATTGATGTGAACTAGACAAACATTTCTACAGTGGTCAAAAAATAGCTTGACCGTTATGTGCTTTGCACAAAGTATATAAATAGGCCTACAGAAGTGTACTGCTGCCACTCCAGAAAAAGAAAAATGTATCAGTATCACATTATTACGTGAAAAGTTTATTGTAATATCAAGATGTTTTTCACGTTATAACAAGATATTTTTTACGTTTTAACAAGATATTTTCACGTTAATTTTAATTTGAACTGTTTATTGATCCCCAGTGGGGAAATTACAATTTACACTCTGTTTGTTAGAAATCACTACACACAGGCCTGAAATACACACAGACATGCTCAGGACCTATTCATGCACAAATGGAGAGTCAGAGTGAGTGGGCTGCCAGTGCTGTACCAGCACCCTGAGCGGTTGGGGGAGGTACGGTGCCTTGCTCAAGAGCACCTGGAAGTGCCCAGGAGGTGAACTGGCATCTCTCCAGCTACCAATCCACACTCTGTACTTTGGTCCGTACTGGGACTTGAACCCTCTGGTTCCCAACCCAAGTCCCTACGGACTAAGCTACTGCCACCCCTAATGTTATTGTAACATACAAACTTATCAAGTTATACAATATACTATTTATCACGTTAGAACATGATAATTTATTGTTATAACGTGATATTTTTCGCATTATAACGTGATAATATATCTTGATATATATTGAACGTGAAACTTGTTTAAATGAAGACATGACGTGTGGACAAATACATTGCGAATTATGGCTCATAAACACGATTTAAAGGGTAACGTAGCATTTTTTTCCCTATATTTTTGTGTCTAAGTGACTGATGGGATCAACAATCTATGACATTGGTCCAGTGTTAAGCACGTTGCAAACAAGCTTCAATTTAAGTTAATAGGGCAATTGTCCAGCTTGTAGCCTATTTACCTTCACAAAAGTGCTTGTTTTGCCACTGACAGGCTAGGATTAATATTCTAAATGTCTGACAACATTATGGAAAGGATCCCTTCAGAGATAGACCTTTAAAAACCTATTTGAGACCTTTCTGTTTAACCTGAGCTCTGAAGTCGCTAGCACTAAACCCACCAGACTCCATTTAAAAAAGCAATACTTTCGGGCGCCCGGATAGCTCAGTTGGTAGAGCGGATACCCATATATAGAGGTTTACTCCTCGACGCAGCGGGCCAGGGTTCGACTCTGATCTGGGGCCCTTTGCTGCATGTCATTCCCCCCTCTCTCTTCCCGTTTATGTCTTCAGCTGTCCTGTCAATAAAGGCCTAAAAAAAAGCAATACTTTTGCGTGTATAGAGCCAACATATTTCACATGTAAATCGGTAAACTATGTGGTTATTTCAAACACAACTATAGTTGTGATGGTTGGAACAGTGGAAAGACGACCCAAAACGGCTTTTCATGGTTTTATTTTGTTTCTGTCGAATTTGAATGAAGTGTATTTTACGATGAATTACTGTTTATTTACATGGAACATGTGGGAACACAATTTCGCAGATGTTTTTATGTTTATAAAAAGGATCTTACTCTTTAACAGAAAGGTCAACCTCCTTAGAAATCCTTTCCATAATGTTGTCAGACAATATTAATCTGAGCCTGTCAGGGGCAAAACAAGCACTTTTGTGAAGGTAAATACAAGATGGACAATTGCCCTATTAACTTACATTGTAGCTTGTTTTGCCGCTGCCGACTGCAACAATCTTGCTTAATACTGGACCAATGTCAAAGATTGTTGTTCCCATTAGTCACTACACAACATAGTAATATAGGGTCCTGGTTGAAAAAAACGGTAGTTACCCTTTAAGTTCTACTTCATCATGGGCTGAGACTTTTATTCTTCCCACTATACAGCACCATCCATTTCAAAATCCTTCTTAGTGTACGCACTTATCACAATATCATCCACCATCCTCATTAGCAGCAGAATCTCGCCATCTCTCAGCCCAAGCATGAAGTAGGAGGACTTAATCAAATTGTGTATATGAGCCATATTTCGTAATTTATTTGTCCGCACACCGTGTCTTCATTTAAACAGGAGTTTCATGTGCTAACAAGATCACGTTATAACATGAAAAGTGTCACGTTATAACAATAAATGATCACGTTATAACGGGAAACGTTTCACATTATAACGTGATAAATACTATATTGTAAGTTGATAAGTTTGTATGTTGTAATAACGTGAAAATAAATAGTTATTACAATAAAAATTTCACGTAATATCGTGATACTGATACATTTTTCTTTTTCTGCCGTGGCAGCACTATGCTTCCGTATATGAGAGAGTCCTGCACACTGCTGTCTAAAACGGCAGTTTGCACTGCTATTTAGGACAGTTTGGGAAACCTTTAGCAACCTGGGTTTGTTTTTAAGGTTGACAGGTCCTTTTTGTCATTACAGTATTTTAGTGCAGCTTTATAGCTGTTCCACCTCCCTGTCGTCTTATAGTTTGAAAATCATTTCAGTTGCGTCTACCTGATAGAGACGGTAACTACATCTGAAGGGTAACACATTTCAGTATTAAAGTAACATGAACTGTAACTGTCACAGGAAGATCACCAGGTCAAATTCATAGATCTGCTGGGGAGATCAAGTAAAACTTTCCGTAACCTGAATTCTCGAATCCATGGCTAATTGACATAAATCATTTAGTTGAATAGCACAGTGAGAAATATTCAGTTACAAGAAAAGTTTTTTCAATATGTAATTAAAATATAAGCAATAAGAGACAAAAGTATTCTTTTAAAATGTTAGACTGAATTATTATATTATAGCCTTTATATCCATAGTTTTTGTGTTTCAAGAGCAGAAAATCATATTTTTTAATCACATTTTTTTCTCACTTTCTTTAAATTGTGGTGCAAAATGTTTCCTTTTTTAAGTGAAAAATGTATGCAGTTCTATATTTTGTCCAGCAGGTGGAGAACTCTGATCACCTGTTGAATCACCTGAATAGCGCAGGTCTCAGGGACCAGAGCAGGCTACCTAACTACACTCTTTACTGCATGCAGAAATTGACGAACTAAACTAACAAAACCAGTTACTCACCTCAGTTTCTCTTTACCTGTAATAAGGAAAGCTTCTGCTGCAAGAGAGACACTGACATGCTGACATGCTAGTTTTCCAAATGCAAATTGGGAGCGTTACCATGTCCTTGACAGGCATGAACGCACACATGTGAGAGGTCCTTGTTTCACTCTCTTATTCAACAATTATACTGTAATATATTTTTGTGCAAAACTGGTGCTTGTCTCTTTAAGCTTCTTTTGTACTTATTTCTGTAGCAATGGAAAATGTTACAGTGTGATTGTTTATTCACATCCCAGGGCATTATATTTTTAGGTTGAGCTTGCTGCGAAGCCTTCCCTACGGATATCCACCTGAAACCCCCCAGCTGGTGCTCAGTCAGGTGTGTGTGTGTGTGTGTGTGTGTGTGTGTGTGTGTGTGTGTGTGTGTGTGTGTGTGTGTGTGTGTGTGTGTGTTGCATAGAGATTAGTCTTTGTGTCTGTCCATGTGCTGTCATCCAACTGGGTGTGTCTACGAAAGATATGAAGTCAGTTAGAAATAATATGCAGCAAATAACACACACACACACACACACACACACACACACACACACACACACACACACACACACACACACACACACAGTATCATCTACCACATTCAAGCTGTGTATTTGTCTCAGCATGGTGCAGGCCCCGAGGACTGTGTGTGTAGGTGCATATATGAAGCATCCTCCCCTCTCTTTCTATGTCAAAGACAGCTGTAGACACTGATAACACCTGGAATTGTGGGTTGGGGTTTCGGAGTGTGTGTGCATTCTGTGTCTGAGTACACACCTATGAGTCGGGGAACACCCCTACCCTTCAATCAAATATTTGCTGTCAATATTTAGACTCGCTCCTTCCCTCCGCAGTGGGCTCCCACCTGCTCCCTCCACTCATTAGGTGATGGTGTTGTGAATTGATGGTTCTCACCAGGAGGCTCCACAAGTGCAGAGCTGGTCTTAATCAGCTGTTCAGATGGCTGGAGTGCTAATCCTTGTGAAATTAAATGTTGACACTGTCTTAGTGTTATATGTAATATCAAGTGTGGTCGATACCAAACACAGGTGAGGGATATGAAGAGGGCAAAGGTGGTGGTTGGGTCTTGTGCGTGTCTTGTGTGTGTATTCCCTTTCTTTGAAATAGTTCCCACTGTGTATGCATCAATGCATATAAGAGGAGTACAAATTATTTGGGACACACCCACTTTGACCAATCAGTGCACCATTGTAGTTGTGGCCTCAAGAGTGGCCCTAGATGGTCCCCTCCAAATTTCGTAGAAATCCGATGAACCCATCATGACATGTAAACTTTTCGTATGTGTAGCGCATTCTTCGCGCATAGTTGCGGAAATAAGTTTCGTTGATAGCATTTCATTGACAGAAATGCTAAACGTTTGGTCGCCAGCTAAATAAACTGTTATTGGTAATTTACGCATTTTTGGAACCTAGCAAAATTCTTTCGATAAATTTTGAAAAAGTAGGTTTTGCATTTATCGCAAATTTTGCAATTGTTTAACAAATTTGAAAAATAGTGCTATCAATTGGCCGATTGACCCCAAATTTGACACAGAGCCATAGGGGAGCATGGGAAACAACTGTATGGAGGTTTTTGTTAATCAGAATAACTGTTGCCAAGATAAGCAAAACATCCTGTTCAAGCCTTCTTTTGATAACTTTTTGTTATTAGGGTCCACAGATGCTACATGCAATTTTTTTTGCAGCTCAGACTCATGACCTAGGAGGAGTTAGAAAAAGTAGGTTTCCGATAAATAGCAATTTTGCGGGGAGAAAAGTCTGGGCGGAAATGGATGTGGCCTATATCACGGGATTTAGCTGAATTCAGGGAACGAGTGGATATAAGGTTTTTGAATGTAAGGTGTGGGAGTTATAGGGCAAAACCCATTCTTATTTTTATAGCGCCACCTCCTGGTGAATATGTGTCATTTTTCCTTTCCAGGGAACGTTCCACAAAAAAATCCTTTTGATTACAATAGGCTTTCCACACCGCTGGAAAACTGATGCATGCGGGATCCCAGCCCCCTCTGGCTTTTAACCCCTAATAACGATATGACTCAGTGAAATGTGTAGATATCCTACAGATGAAGATTTCCCATCAAAGCAAACAGAAGTTACACTATACAACTGTAGAAAAAAAGTGGAGCAAAAGCAATGAAAGTAAACACAGAGAGAGAAAAATATGGCAGCCATCTTCAGAGTAATAAAACTGTGGCCCTTCAGTCATCAGTGGACATGGCTGCTTTTTATATGTCAAGGGATAATGAAATCCCCCCAGTAAATCTTTTCTGACCTTTTTGCAGCCACTACCTTGTATCCAATGATTATTCTTTCTTCACCATCTTGCCTGTATTTTTTACCAGTTTGAGTAGCAAAACTTGAACCACATGCCCCCCTCACTGAAGCTCATACTGTAAATCTATCAGAGTAGAGTTGACTGTTGGTGATGGAGTGATTTTGAAACAACAGTCAGCAGAGAGGGAACGTCTTGGAAATAATTTTGCTCTATGTCAGGGCAGGAATGATGAGTATTTGGGAGAGGAGTTTGTGTTTGCAAATTCTGGATCACTGTTTCTGTTTTGGTGATTGGGGCTTCTACGGATTGTGGGCCCCTAGCAAAACAGTCAGTCAGGCACACACTGAAGTAACATTAAACTTACTTTATACCTCATCATCACACAATCATGTAATTTCCTACATGTTGGTTAGGGACTGCATAAAAATGAACAGGAGTAGGGAGGGGGGCTTATAGTTACTTTTTCTTTTAAAACAATACCCTCCCCGGCATTATTAAAGCACCCATATTATGCTCATTTTCAGGTTCATAATTGTATATTGAGGTTGTACCAGAATAGGTTAACATGGTTTAATTTTCAAAACACCATCTTTTTGTTGTACTGCACATTGCTGCAACTCCTCTTTTCACCCTTTGTGTTCAGGTCTCTGTTTTAGCTACAGAGTGAGACGTCTCACTTCTGTACCATCTTTGTTGGCAGTCGCACATGCGCAGTAGCTAGGTAAGGATCACATCAGCTAGTCAGGTCAGTTACAAGGCAGGATTAGCCGGGAGACTTCTTCTAAACGAAGGCGCACTTCCAACTTTGCATGGAATACAGGGACATGTAAGTAGTTCTTTTGTAGATTATGGTGAACTTGTGTGTGTGTGTAGCTGTGTTTTGCCATTGAGAACGAGGTAGCATGCTAGCAGTTAGCCACCTCGTCTCGGCTACTGACTTAGAAAGCCCTGCAGATTTTTCATTCAGAAACCCGTATCTTACTCAAAACAGCATGGATGTTTGTATGCGTATGGAAGCACCAGAGACAGAATAACCGGCAATTTCCACTGGATGTGGAACGTCTGCGGAACGTCTGCGGAACGTCGGCGGAGTCATTAGGTTTCCATTAAAGTCAGTGTGTGTATTTCCTCAGACTGCGGAACGTCTGCGTCCCTACTCCGTCCCAGTTCCGTCAGTCCGCAGCCCTCCGCAGCAGATACGCAGAGCTTCTATTTTTGACGGACGACGGAGAGCTCCGCAGCAATTCAGCTCATGGCAGATAGTGCGGGACAGGAAGTCGAGCACAGAAACAAAATAAATATCCGGTTAATTTTCAAAATAAAATACACCGTGCTCACGGCGGATCATATTTCCCTGCACTACACCTTGAAAACACAGCACAGAGTCGTTTCCCCTCTAGTCCTCTAAATGGAAACAAACTGTTGTTGGTTTTGTGGTTATATTCTATGTGAATTCGCGAGAACTTGTGGGTCCTCGTGACTACAGCTGTCAGTCACGGCCGCAGCCGTTCCGCAACAAATCCGGACCCGATGGGTATTGACGGCGGACGGCGGAGCATGCAGCAGACACGCAGTGGAGCCGGTCCGCAGCTGTTACGCATCCAGTGGAAATCCCCGGTAACACCCCAAATCCCAGAAAAAGTGATTTTTTTTTCATAATATGGGCACTTTAATATTGCCGGATCCTCCCTTTGGTGTAAGAAAAACTGCAACACACTTTCATCCCATTATCCCCAAATAACAGATAGAACAGTAATGATTTGGTAAGCCTACAACTTGTTTACTGAAATTGTGTAGCCACATTTACATATATTTATATTACAATAATAAAGTTACCACACATTAAAAAGTGAAAATGGAAATTGCCAAATTTATGGCTAACTGAAATGTTGAACATTCTTACTGCTCTACTTTTAGCTAACTATTTGAACTATCCATTACTTTTAGCTAACTATTTGACTTATACATTACTTTTAGCTAACTACACTCACCTGAAGGATTATTAGGAACACCCTACTAATGCCGTGTTTGACCCCCTTTCGCCTTCAGAACTGCCTTAATTCTTCGTGGCATTGATTCAACAAGGTGCTGGAAGCATTCTTTAGAAATGTTGGCCCATATTGATAGGATAGAATCTTGGAGTTGATGGAGATTTGTGAGATGCACATGCAGGGCACGAAGCTCCCGTTCCACTACATCCCAAAGATGTTCTATTGGGGTGAGATCTGGTGACTGTGGGGGCCATTTTAGTACAGTGAACTCATTGTCATGTTCAAGAAACCAATTTGAAATTATTCGAGCTTTGTGACATTGGTGCATTATCCTGCTTGAATATCAGAGGATGGGTACATGGTGGTCATAAAGGGATGGACATGGTCAGAAACAATGCTCAGGTAGGCTGTAGCATTTAAACAATGCCCAATTGGTACTAAGGGGCCTAAAGTGTGCCAAGAAAACATCCCCCACACCATTACACCACCACCACAAGCCTGCACAGTGGTAACAAGGCATCGGATCCATGTTCTAATTCTGTTTACGCCAAATTCTGACTCTACCATCTGAATTTCTCAACAGAAATCTTGATTTCTCAGACCAGGCAAAATTTTTACAGTCTTCAACTGTCCGATTTGATGAGTTCGTGCAAATTGTACCCTCATTTTCCTATTTTTAGTGAAGATGAGTGGTACCTGGTGGGGTCTTCTGCTGGTGTAGCCCATCCGCCTCAAGGTTGTTTATGTTGTGGCTTCACAAATGCTTGCCTCGGTTGTAACAAGTTATTTGAAAGTTGATCTTCTATCAGCTGGAATCAGTCGGGACAATTCTTATCTGACCTCTAGCATCAACGAGGCATTTTCGCCCCTGTTTTTCCTTTTTCAGACCATTCTTTGTAAACGCTAGAAATGGTTGTGTGTGAAAATCCCAGTAACTGAGAAGATTGTGAAATACTCAGACCAGCCCGTCTGGCACCAACAACCATGCCACGCTCAAAGTTGCTTAGATCACCTTTCTTTCCCATTCTGACATTCATTTTGAAGTTCAGGAGATTGTCCAGACCTGAACCACACCCCTAAATGCATTGAAGCAGCTGCCATGTGATTGGTTGATTAGATAACGAGAAATCGTACAGGTGTTCCTAATAATCCTTTAGGTGAGTGTATTTGAACTATATATTACTTTTAGCTAACTATTTGAACTATCCATTACTTTTAGCTAACTGTTTGAACTCTTATCCATTACTTTTAGCTAACTAGTTGAACTATCCATTACTTTTAGCTAACTATTTGAACTATCCATTACTTTTAGCTAACTATTTAGACAAATTTCATCGCTTGTTTTAGTTATTTTAGTTTCAATCTGTCTCTCAATCACAAAACATATAGTGTCCAGATGTCACAGTTGACTCAATATATGAATCTTATTTCCTGTTTACTCTACAATCCTTCTGTGTCCTGGCAATTGTAGTAGTACCCCTGGCGTACAAGTGTGTCTGGTTGGGAATTACTGCACACAACGTTAAGGAGAATATACCTGGTACTAATGTTTACTAATGCTTATTTTGTGATTCAACATAAATCTTATTAATGTGTGAACCGTACAGTCAGGCCCATTTCTTGTGTTGTTGTTTTAAAGTGTTCTTTTAACATTGGAAAGTAGACGCAGCTTATTATTATTCTTTGACCATGAGCTAACAAGAGAACAGCCCTTGAATAGAAAATCAAATGTTTCTTTTAAAAGCGATGGAATCATGTTTGTGTTCAGAACGTTGAATATACAAAAAAAAAATAAACGTAGCGTAATTGTTAAATAAAATAAGTGCTTTACATTGATCCATAAGGGCTGTTAATGTATATCTGTGTGTATTTCAGTTTCAACCCTGCCAAAGCCAAAAACCTCACACTGTGAACCACAGTTGTAAGATCTTTGGTGGTGACTGTTGTCTAAATGATTAAATGTGTCTGTGTGTGTTTAGAGACTGCTCTGAGATGGCCAGTACTGCAACAGGAAACATTTAGGATTGTGGCCTTTTCTGGATTACATTGGTTGCACTGTTGCCAAGACAACAGCAATTAGAAAAGACTTGGTTACCAACCAGAGAGTGGTTATGTTTCCGTAGCAACCAAGGTCAGGAAAAAGGCTCTGGGTTTACCTGATTCTTAAGAATAAGACAGATACAATATATTTGTTTTTGTACAAAGTACTATGAGGCTTGGGGTTCATGTAATAATATATTATGTGTGTTTGCATCGAAGACTCCAGCAGAAACACAGTGCCCTGCTTCCTTACTGACTTTTGAACATCTGTGGAGAAATTGAATAGCTGATCATTTCCTATTTTAGATAAAAGAGGAAGTTTAGGCTTACATTTACTGCAGAAAACTGAAAAGATATCAACCCTAGCAGCATCTGATAGGGTAAAAACATATGTGGCTTGAAACAAATACAGAACCATGAACATGTGAGGATGCACTAACTCACCAGCGCTCAAATGTACACAATCCTGCACATTTTTTATTATCTATCTGTTAACCTAAAGGAGGACAACAGACAATGTGTCCTCCTATAAGTATGCCTGTGTGTCTCTGCCAGCTGTGTGTGCTTCCTGTAATTAGTTGATTATCACAGCATGTTGTCACACAAACACACTATAATGACAATGACTTAACATGGCCTCCTTAAGCCTTGATCTACAAGATAGTGTTTAATGTGCTTACGCAAAACTAAGCAGCTGCATAATACAGCCACTGCACTCACACCACATCGATGCTAACATCTTTACCTCCCGTTGTCTTGTTTTGTCACCCTGCGTTTCTCACCAATTTCATCTCTCCATCGTCTTTCTGTCCGTAAACTCCTTCTTCCCTCCACCCTAACCCCCGGTAGTCTCGCTCTGTCACGCACTCACGCACACATGTACACACACACACATTATAGTGTGTAACCAGAGGCTAGGAGAACACTTAATCCCTCAGCAACTGCTTTCTATGCCACCATGACCTCTTGCAGCTGCTTGGGTGTGTGCTTTTTGCCTTTATGTCGGTTTATTATACCTGTGTGCCGGTTCATATATTGCCGACTTTGCATTCATTTCGGGAGTGGGGGTGTTAGGTCATTTGCATATTTTTTTATATCGGTGTGTTTTTAATAACACTTTGGAGCTAAACAGATGTCTTGTGTTTTCGTCTGCAACACAGATGGACGGATATAAAATTGCAACGTTATGATCCTAGTTACTGCAAGAGAACAGACTGCAGGGATCAGTATTCAAATTAAATATGATGACACTTACACTGTGTCTTGTCTGCTCTCCATATGTGTTAAAGCTTTGTGCAAACTGATTTCAGGTTCATCATAAGGCTTCATTAACATATGCAATGAGATTATCTGTACAGCTAGTTAAGAAATCAATTATAGTTTACATGCAAGGTATGATGGGATAAAAGCTCTGAATCAGCTACATGACAAAACGCAATTTCATACAGAAGAAATGCTGTCAATTGTTTCTGCACTCGAATGCTTTCCCACTCGCATGTGCATAAGAAACAACACCCATGCCAGATACAAGCCAATATTTAGAGGTGGGAACCAGAAACGATACCAATTTTACCTCAGGTTCTTGCCACACAAAGCTTTTCCCTGTCTCTGGTAACAAAGTACTCTGGTATATAGATAAGAGCTTACAATAATCTTGAACCACAGCTACTGTAGACAACTAACTGCATACACAATTTTTTTTTTTCAATTAAATAAAAAAGCTTTCCATCCCTATGCAACCCTTTACTTTCTGTAAAGCTCACGAAAAAAAAATCAACAGTAAAATTTAGACAATTTTATTGGCATAAAATATATACAAACGGTAATATGTAAAAACGTGTAAAAACAATATAATATAAAATTAGCTTTTTCCCCCTTCATGTGAGAGAAAAAGAAGAAAAAAAAAAAGGTTCATTGGAGAGCTGGTCATGGACCAACTAAATAAGCAATTCTGATATGAATGTGTAGCTTTCAGTGCACAGTAGGGAAAAGAAAAACACCTTTGGTCCCTTCAAAGAGGTCCAGCTACCTATGGCTCTCACCTCGGTCGCACATCAACGACTCTCTCAACATCTCCATTTACACTTAGTCCAGCCTCTCCTCCCTACAGGTCCCTCTTTGTTCTGCTGAGGAAGGGGGAAAGAGGAGGAGAAGTGGTGCAGACAAAAAAGGAAAAGGCAGAATTGCTGCCTTATGGCAGAGGAGGTGGGGGAAATGGAGTGACCAGTGTGTGATGGTGGGGGAGAGAGGCGAGGAACAGTGGTTTCCATCAGGAGGAGAATGCAGGGAGAGGACTGCTGATTTCTCTGGAGGAGGAGAGGGCGACTAACAGAACAAACTGTTTTTGTGCCTCCTGATGGAGGACAGGTTTGTTTGTATTGTCACCAGTAGCTGCTTACAGAAGCCCAACGGTCCTACAATTTATGTTCCAAGTGTTGGTTTGGTGTGTTGCACACATACACGAGCTCCTCACGCACAGACATGCCTCATGTGGAAGTTGACCACGTACTCCGCGTTGGTGCGCTGGACGGAGATGGCAAAGGGTTCAAAGGGGTGGAAGGTGAAGGCAACCAGGCGCCGCACGGCATGATTTACCGGCCGTCCCAGCAGGCCGGCCTGGATCTTAAACTTCAGCAGGCCGGAGTCCCGGGCATAAAACCTGGTGGGTGAGGGAGACCGAGAGAAAACAGTACCATTAAATTCTTCATTTAGTCCAGTCTAGAGGTCGACCGATACTGGTTTTTCAGGGCTGATGTCGATACCGATTATTTGTAGGTAATGAAACCGATAACAGATATAGCAACCGCTATGCATTTACAGTAAAAATGAAAATCTTTTAGTCAAAAAAAACGGCAACACAAAAGTTAGATTAAATGTATTAAGCAATTATTTAATACATTGGAAACTTAAATAAAGTAATAAATAAAAACAAAAATAGCTTCCTGAAGTTTTAACATTTTAACAGTTTGCTTGCAAGTGTTGCAGACGGTTTACAGAGCTGTAGCAGATCCAGAGTAGTGCACTTTTTAAATTATTAAAAGGTCCCATGACATGGTGCTCTTTGGATGCTTTTATATAGGCCTTAATGGTCCCCTAATACTGCCTTGGTGCAGAATTACAGCCACTAGAGCCGGTCCCACAATGAGCTTTCCTTAGTATGTGCCATTTCTGTGTCTGTAACTATTGAGGAGGAGAGAGGGAGGGGCAAGGTGGAGGATGGGGGTGTGGCTTTGACCAACTGCCACTTTGCTCGTTTGAAAGCCATGATGTCTCTCTCTCATGGGTGTGCCAAATTCTCTGGGCGGGCAAAGCAGAGAAAGGGGAGGTAACCTTGCTCCTTATGACCTCATAAGGAGAAGATTCCAGATTGGCCAATCTGAGCTTTCATTTTCTCAAAGGCAGAGCAGGATACCCAGAGCTCGGTTTACACCTATCGCCATTTCAAGCCACTGGGGGACCATAGGCAGGCTTGGGGAACGCATATTAATGTTAAAAAACCTCAAAGTGAAATTTTCATGCCATGGGACCTTTAATTTTATCGGTAAAATAAAACACCGATACAGATAATCTGCGACTTGCCAAATATCGGCTCCCGATAATCGGTCAATCCCTAGTCCAGTCCTTTGGTTTCTGAGGCCTCTGCCCCTTATATGATAGTAATCCATGCTGCTATAGACTCCTTCCAAAGAAGTGAGTAGCCCACGTTGCCACAAAACTGTGCATGACTGCACGGTCTGCTTTTAAATGAATGAATGAATATTTTTAGTTAAGCATCATACACACAAAAAGTTCCCGTCCCACACAGGCCTACAGGACACAACTTAAGGAGCGAAAGGAGAAAAAAGCAACACATGGTAGTGTTTACATGCCATGTGTCAAACACAGTATATCAGATATAAACTTTATAAACCAAACACAATGCTCTCAGATACTAATAAGCCTCTAAGAAAACTGATGCTAGCTATGTTAAATGCTTTGTTAGCATGTGCTGTGATTTATCGGTCATATCGAACAGACTGGGATGCCTAGCAGACATTTTCAGGAAAAAGCTGATAAAAAGGACAGGAGAACATAAAGTGCATTTCATTCTCAACCTAATCCAAATCACACAGGTGACGCTCCCTGTCCTCTGGGACTGAATGGAAGTGTCCGGTTTCCACAGCCAAAGGCAGGGCGCCAGATCCTAACCGAGCACAGACGGACCTCTGAGCTCTGATCAGGTTAAGGGTGACATTTTGCAATTAGGGCTGAAACTAATTATGGTTTGCATTGCAGATTAATGTGTAAATTACTTTCGATTTCATGTCTAATTCAGGTAAACGAAAATTGGCCCAAAAAGTCCCATTCCTCATGTTCCTCATGCAGTTTTGTCCAACTAACCGTCCAAATCTAAAAAGACATTCAATTTACTGTATATATTTATATATATATATATATATATATATATATATATATATATATATATATATATATATATACCGTAAGCAAATTAAGCAAAATAACCAGAAAATGTTTGCCATTTTTGCTTGAGAAATTATTTAATCGATTATCAAAATTGTGGCCGATTGCTTTTCAGCAGTTGTCTATTTGATCAATCTTCTAATCATTTTAGCCCATGTATCTTTTTAAGGATGTAATGTAAGTCACATTATCACTAGACTCTTAATGATAATGTGATTCTTTTACATCAGTTAATAAGATGCTCACTCCCCCTGATTAGAGTGTGTACCTGATGGGGTGATCTCCGCAGGTCTTGGGCCTCTCCATTACTGACACCCACTTGTCATCATAACTGAAGAGGGAGAGGTCGAGGTACGGACTGCTGCTGTAGGACTGGGCGCTGATAGGCAGCTGACCCAGCAGCCGTCGCACCGCCTCCGTGTGCCCGCCGTATTTGGCGTTCACTATGGTGTCCTTGAATCTGTGGCACAGACAAACAGGGATATCATATTCAATTCAATTGTATTTGTAGTATCAAATCATAACAAGAGTTATCTCGAGACACTTTACAGATAGAGTAGGTCTAGACCACACTTACAAAGACCCAACAATTCCAGTAATTCCTATATCAGCACAATAATAATTCATACATGCAAACTCAGAAGGGCTGAAAAACTGAAAAAGACACATTATACATATTTTTTTTTAAATAAAAAAAAAAAAAGGAGCACAAAACGACAGATGGCGACATTAAAGAACGGCTTGTTTATTGCTAAGGCCACAGGGTCAAAATTAAATGATTTATTAAAAATGTAATAACAATAATTTATTTCACCAGTAAATTCCTGTTAAAGGTGCTTTAAGTGATGTGACGCGTTTTTTAGGCTACAACATTTTTTTGTCACATACAGTAAACATCTCCTCACTATCCGCTAGCTGCCTGTCCCCTGAACACACTGTAAAAAACAAACACGGTCTCTGTAGACAGCCCAGGCTCCACACACGGCAACAAAAACAAGCCGCGCCAACCTGCCCCACGAACCATAACAAACAGTGTTCCAGCCAATAACAGACAAGAAGGAGCTGGTTGAGCCATCACTGCAGCAGCGTTAGCACGTAGGCTACTTCCACAATGCGTATTCATGACTCAACCAACTCCTTCCTGTATTTACTTTCTTGCCTGACCAACAGGCGGAGCGAATGTTCTTGCGTGGTAAGAAGCGTGGTTTGAAGCTTGGCCGGCTTGGATTTTTCTCCGAGTGAAATGAAACCGAGTTTACAAACTCACTACCCAATTTGGACCAGAGCAAACGAACTATAGGTGTGAAAACGTTCAAACTCCACAGTTGGCCACAAAAGTGCTTCTGTGATCCTAAAACACTTTAGGATCACAGAAGCACTTTTTTAGTTTGGTTTGAAGTTCAGAAAGGAGTCAACGGCCTTAGTTTCCACTATGGTTGCTATGCTTTGGAGAGAACCTTTGTGTTTATTCTAAGCCATTGTTTCTCAAACATACAGTACCTGGCTAAATTATGGTCCCAAGTCTCACTTCACACTTTCAACACTCAGCAGTGACTCTGTGGTGTCCCTTTCTATCCGCCATCCGTATTTTGAGTCTTTCCTCCCGCCTTGGTTAGTGCTCCATTCTTGCGAACCTGCAGGTCTCTCTATACTTGGTTTGTGACGGTCTAAAACCTGATGAACTGGGCTTATGCTAGCCAGTTCTAAGTGGTACAAAGCTGGCTTGCTGAATGTGTTTGCCAGCTTTCAATATCTCCTCTCCTTCTTCCTGACATCAATTTTCAACACTCTAAAATCCAATTCTAAGCCCTTTGCCTCGCTCAAACTATCCTTTATCTTCTCCTCCTTCCTCAACCCCCCCTCTCTCTGTCTGGTCCTCCCTCTTCACCAACACTGGCGAGTCGAACCGCCAAATTCAATCACAGCTCCTCCAGCCATGCTGACCGGCTTAATGTCTCTCTTCTATATCAAGATTAAGTCCTAAAACTCCTTCCCCCACCTCCAGGCGTTCGCTGCTGATGCGCTTCCCTTCCTAACCACCTCCTTCAAATCTTCCCTGACATTTGGCTGAAATGACCCCTGGGACCCTACAGCGTGCCGACACTAATTATGTTAAAGCTGAAATACATTACATTTTGGCAAAAGAAATATTTGGCATTTGAGTTTATTGATCCGATATCCAGCCATGCACATGACATTTCTCTCCTCCGTACCTTCTCTGGACCTGCCGGGCGTAGTTGTTGGACGAAGCCGAGCAGGGGAACTGGACCGCCTGGCTGTGCAGCGTAGCGTTTCTGAACAGGTCGCAGAAATTCTCAAACAGCTCCAGCAGCTGGTCGGAGGTGTTCTCAAAGACGGCCAGCACCTCTGTGGACACCATGTTGTACACGACGAAGAAGGAGGGCTGTGGAAGAGAGGGGCAGGGTGAAGATCTGGAGGAAAGATGATACAATGCACCCTGGTCTTCAAAGAGGGAAATACCAAGGACAGACAGGATGGGCGTAGGGCTGCACAGTATGTTGTTTTCTTCAATTTGCGCAATAAACACATTGCCAAAGCCTTGAACATTTCGCAAAATACACTCTGAGACTATTTTCTGGGCAGTTATCGGCCTAATTTAAGACAGGACAGCTGAATGTAGGAAAGAGGGGTAGAGAGAGGGGGTCTGACATGCAGCAAAGGGCTGCAGGTCGGAACCGAACCCGCGGCCGCCGCAGAAAGGACTGAGCCTCTATATGTGGGTTCATTCAATGTTCAATTTGTTAAATGGAAGAATGTCGAAAATGATTTCCTTTCGTTTGTTTTAAATTCAACAAGCAATTTGTACTGAAAGCAACAGCGCTGCAGAACCGAGTACACTTTAATATCCTATCGCAAATAAAATAGTTAGTGTGTTAATAAACAACACTATCACATATGGCATATTTTCCTCATATCGTGCAGCGCTAGATGGGTGAAATATTCATTATAGTGTAACGAGGCCATATGAGATGATTAATATATGCTTAATTCTGAGTGTGGTGGGACAAAAATAGCTGATTGGAAAGGAAGTCAGAGAGCTGAGATCTCATGTAAATAACGCCTACTAAAGCATACGTGAATGAGATCTATTTGTTAGTACATCTTGTTTGTCGACATGAATGAATCCCGGCACTGAAGAATATCTGCAAGAGAAACGTATCCTTGGAGAAAAGAGGAATCCCTGTTATGCAGCACAAACAACAAAAGACACGAGAGAAGCTGGGGAGAGTAACAAAGAGAACACAAAGAGGAATTCAAGTGTGTGTGTGTGTGTGTGTGTGTGTGTGTGTGTGTGTGTGTGTGTGTGTGTGTGTGTGTGTGTGTGTGTGTGTGTCTACCTGTGAGGGATCTGTGACTCTGAGTGTGACCACGTCTTCGCTGGTGTATTTAATGAAGAGGTGATGCTCATCCAATAGCTGCATCTTCCACATCCTCAACCTCCTCAGCTGATCAAAAAACTGGAAGAATCTGACGAGAAAAACCAAGAGCTGGGTTGAACTAAACAGATACAAGTATCTAACATCAGGACAAAATGGGAAATGGTACTTGATAGACTGAAGAAGAGCTAGTTTTTGTTGCGGTTGACAATTCATCCACCTTCACAGCAGTGTGCCACATTGTAAAGACTTTTATGTCTTTGTAAACTGAACACAGGGTTTTTACCTGCATGAAGGAATTTTTGGCACCCCCCCCCCAAAGAGGTTTCAGACAGGGCCAAAGGAAATTCACCAGCGCAATAACGTCGGGAGGAGTAGTGGTTGCTGATATAGTGGCATCAGTACTGAATTGAGACAGATATTTAACCAGTTTAAAACTTCTCCAAGTCGCATTGAATAGTGGTTTACTTTTGTTTTGGTACAGTGGACTTGGGCACGGATCCACCAACTCTGCCCGGATACGGTATGCAGTGTTCAAACTAATGAAATAAACTGGACATTGGGCCCAGGTCCATGATGTAAACGCCCCCTTACTGCCTTATATTCCTTTTATTTTTATTTTGTTTTGAATTGCCACCTGCCTCCTGAGTTTTGTGTTTTCCTTTACATAAATAAAGACGTTTCCACCATAAATTGGTGCATACAAATGTATCAGAATGCAGGAAACGAAGTGTTTGGCGCTCAAACTTTCCTCGGGAGGAGCGCTTAACATGTGTTCCCCCCAAAGGCCCATTTCTGAGCCAGGACAAACCCTGGACTGAACATCTTTTGGATTTTGGACTGTTGGTCAGACACACTCGCTAGATTATCATTATGTATTTTACAGATAAAGAACTAACTGAATAAAGACATATATTCTATGAAATTAGTCATTAGTTGCAACTAAATCACACTAAAAGCCCTTTATTACTGAATTTTAGATCCTACAGTTCACACATAATGCCAATTATACTTAAATTAAATTGTAACAACCACCTGTTGTCACTTACAACAAGCTACTTTACTTCAGTCATAAACACACTAGGTACACGTTTTGCTTGGTTTATAGTATACAGCTGGCCCATCTAGAACATTTCCACTGCACAAAACCTTTTTTCAAGGGACCAAGAGCCTTTTTAAAACCTAAGCCTGCATTTTGACAAGAGAACCAGAGACTAAATATAGACCCTGTAAGATACTGTAGTTCCAGGTGTTAGAGCGGTCTCTGGTAGAGTTTATATTCTCTGCCGAACTTAGCCGATATTTCCGGCCACTATCCTTGGGCCGGGCCGGGCCGGGCCCTTGATCAAGCATTTGTGTTTCTTTTAATCATTACTTTATTAGCCTAATTGGGTGGGGAGAAAGCTATGCCTCTCCAGCTTCCCCTGTAGCTCTGGTTATATGTCGTGCACTGACTTGAGTGTGAGGTAAACTGTGCTAAATCGTGTCTCCCCCATTTTTTGATAATTGCGCAACCAGGCCAGATTGTTTCAGATATCTCACGAGTCCTTTAGCAGCAGATATGGTCTCTCCTATACCCGGCGCGTTGTTGGCCAGTGCGTCGGCATGCAGCCCGCGGCGAAAGTCTTCTATATGGTTCCAAGGCTTTGATTATGTTGCTGCCTTGATCTGTTACCCACACTATTCGGCTGAGGGAGCTAGGGTCAAGTTTTTTTTTTTTTTTTTTTTACGTTTTTTCATTCGGATCCATTCCATTCTGAATAAACAATGCTTTAAATGTTTACATGCTTCGTCCTTGTTGCATTATTCATTAAGATCATTCTAAACAGATTTCTGTAGTTCAAACAAATCGTAATTGTAGTTGAGAACGTCAGTTATAACGACATAATACCACGTAATATAAAATTGTCGGGTAATAGAATAATGAAACCATTACCCGTGGCCTCTGTTCAATATTTGTGTTTCTTTTATGTATGTATGTATGTATGTATGTATGTATGTATGTATGTATGTCTGCATGTATGTATGTAAAAAAAAAATCAAAAGCTACAAAACTGTAAATTCAACACATTTCAGCTGTTAGGCAACGCTTTCCACACATGTGCGTTCGTCGTGAAAAGATACAGGCAACGCAATTTTCTGTTTATATTAAAAGGCGCATGTTAAAATACGGTGTTGGCCCATAGTAGTAGAAAAAAATATTTATGTAAAGAGATAACAGATATGAGCTACGCCCCGACCGAGGCGATTACGATGTTTTACTGTAAACATCTTCAACTGCCAATTTAGGGGACATCGCCCAACCCTAATTTCCCCAATGATTTTAAGCTTGCCAGAGTGATTTCACTTTACAAGAAAGGGAGTAAATTAGATCATGGAAACTATAGAGCTGTTTCTATTCTGTGCAGTCTGTCAAAGATAATTGAAAGATCATTTTTAAAACAGATTGATAAGTATCTAGTATCACACAATCTACTCTATGAGTTCCAGTCTGGCTTTCGTAAGTCACATTCCACTGACACCTGTCTACTGTATCTAACTGACTACATCAGGAGGGAGGTAGATAAAGGTCATTTTTGTGGTATGTCATGTTAGACCTACAGAAGGCCTTTGATACCGTTGACCATGGCATTTTGGTAAACAAATTAAAAGCCATTGGTTTTAATGACTTAGCAGTCAGATGGGTGAGGTCTTATCTGAAGGATAGGAAGCAGGTGGTGGATATTGGGGGAACAATGGCTCAACCACAATGCATAGACTGTGGGGTCCCGCAAGAGAGTGTCTTGGGTCCACTTTTTTTTCCTTCTATGTATAAATGACCTTAAGTCTGTATGTTCATGTGAACTTTTTCTATATGCAGATGATTCTGCGTTACTGGTTTCTCATAAAGATAAGAACATAGTTGAAAGAATTCAGTGTAGAACTATTGAATGTCAGCAGGTGGATGTCAGACAACAGGCTATCGCTTCACCTAGGGAAAAAAGAAGCCATACTGTTTGGGTCAAAGATAAAACTGAAAAGATCCCCTGGTTTTAAGGTCTTAGTTGGAGATAATGAGATTAATGTAAAGGACTCAGTTACTTACCTTGGTTGTGTGCTGGACTGCCACTTGACTGGAGTGGGCCAAGCGCAAAAGGTACTTGCCAAAGTAAATCAAAGAGTACGTTTCTTGGCAAGAATCTCAAGGTTTCTGGACAAGAAAGCGATGTTAACTCTACTCTAATTCAGCCTTATTTTGACTATGCATGCTGCTCATGGTATAATGGTGTCTTACAGCATCTGAAACATAGGCTTCAGACTGCTCAAAATAAGGCTTTGAGGCTTATTCTGAACCTCCCCATGAGATCTTATCTTGATACTTCTCATTTTGAGACTATTGGGTGGTTAAAAGTTGAAGATTGAGTCTCTCAGATTCACCTGTGAATGGTACATAGGACTGTGTATGGGGTTGTCCCCAAATATTTAATCAATTATTTTAA
The DNA here is from genome assembly GCF_010015445.1 of Perca fluviatilis. Lineage (NCBI taxonomy): Eukaryota > Metazoa > Chordata > Actinopteri > Perciformes > Percidae > Perca > Perca fluviatilis. The sequence goes on from NC_053119.1 coordinate 33,340,393, forward strand.
CAGAGTAAAAGATGTTCACAGCCACTCCACCAGGGGAAGCTCTACTGATTGTGTACCTCCTAGAGTTAAGAGTAATTTAGGTAAGGAGTCCTTTTTGTATGTAGCAACAAGCCTGTGGAACAGGTTGCCAGGAAATCTAAAGATGGTCAGAAGTTTAGGAGGTTTTACGCAGGCACTGAAAAAATGGCTCAGATGCCAATCGTAATAAGAGGATTTATTACTGTATTGTTTTAATGGATCTATTTAATATATGTATGGTTTGTGATGATTGATGCTTGATCTACTGCCACTTCCTAACCTCCCCCCCTCCCCCTCCAAGGGACCACAATGGAAATAAGCCCCAGGGCTTTATTGTGTTATCCTGACTTTGTTTTGTTTTTAATGTATGGTGCTAGCTGTATCATATTTTATAATGAAATGGGCAAATAAAATCAATCACTCACTCAATCAATCCGGTATCTACCGTAACTAATAGCAACGCGGATTTCAGTGCCACTTAAATGGCTGCACTGCTCTCTGATGCTCCAAAACAGACAATACAGGCAACAGAAACATCACTGCATGTCACGCTAGTTAACACTAATAACACGTTATACAGCAGGTAACGTTAGCCTACCGTTAATAGTAGTGCTGTAGTGAAATGGGCAACACTGAATAAGATCAACAAGTAAGTGAACACCATGTGACTCGGACCTAAGTTAAAAAAGATGGGATAAAGTGAACTCTTTTTCAAAAGAATCTACCGAGAGCATGAGGGTAACATTAATTAATAGGTAATACCTCCTCTTGGCAGTGGCGCTGCCGTCCTGCTCAGCCCTCCTCCAGAGGTAGACCAGCAGCCTGTGCTTGAGGGAGTTGATGGTTTTGTCGGTGTAAAGGCGAGGGAATCCTGGCTGACTCTCGGCCTGAGCCTCGGTGTAGACTGCGGAAAGAGTCAGGAGGTCGTCCTCATAACAGAACCGCCCAATAGTCCTTACATCTAGGAATGTTCCCTCTGGAGTGACCTGGGAAAGAGGGAGAAGAAAGAGAGATGACGGAAGTTAAACACATTCAGACCAACAAAAAGCACTTGGCGAATTGCCGCAGGGTTGTGCGGGGGGGGAGTGTCAACGAAACGGCTCATTTGCGTGACGTCCTGTTGTGTTCTTTAACCCCCCCTCCAAATGTAGCTAGCACAAGTAGACTTTTTTTTCCTTCCGATCGTTTATAGATCTTGATGTTTCCGACCGCAATTGAAGGCAGAGAGGAGCGAGACAGCGAGTGCACTGTTGTTGCTGGAAACATTCAGCTATTACACAAACTCCCGGGCAGTTCGGTGCATGAGTTTCATTTTTTACCCTCATAGTGTTTTAAAACTTTCTTGTGGCAGCGATAGAGGCAGTGACGTTTCCTGTTTACTGTATGGCATTCTCAAAAACTGCCTGAAACCATAGCTCAAAACACACCGAACAAGTCTGACCTCTGTGACGTTGCATTTCTCCAAAAGTTGCGCAGGAGGCCCGCTGCGTTTTTTTGCATGTCCCCCCGGCACTACCACCATTCAAAATGAATAAAAAAAGACCTGCGTCTTCGCCGGACCATCGGACGGCCGGCGCTGGCCGTCTGAACGCGGCCTTAATTTGTTCTTTCAGCAGCAATACGTCCCCAAAATAGATGTAATTGAATAGAAAATTGAGTAAATAACCTCTTACATCTGAGCTTAAAATCTGCTTTTGAAAAATGTTTTAAATTTAAAGTTAAAAATCTGTCCACAACCAAATTATGAATGTCTCAGAAAGTGTTTTGCCTTTTATAGATGATGAGAAAATACATAAAACATCACTCGGTGGCGTTTCACCGGAAGTGCAACTTTTCTTCTGCTCACCTGAAACACGTGTATGGTCTGCTGCTGGACCGACAGCACAGCCAGGATGTTCCTGTAGAGGTACAGGCCCTGGTTGTGGGACAGGATTATCTTGTCACACTTAAAGGACCTGGTGTCACACAGCCTGCCAGTGTGGAGGTCGATGATGTGGAGGGAGTAGTCTTCTAGAGGAGACCGAGGGTTGGGAGTCACAGATTCGTTGTTCCGATACACCTGGCAGGAGATAAAATGTGGATGAAAGGGGCAGTCACAGCCAAACTATGGTAAGTACATAGAGCTGAGAAAATCAAATATCACAATATTTTGGACCTAATACATCGATGTCGCTATTGCGGTAATATTGTAAGGTTGACTATTGGTGCTTTCACAAAGTAAAAACACAATGAGCACAACAACAGCTAGAACAGTCTGGTAAGTGCTGTAATGCAGCCTTTAAAACCAGGAAAAGACAACACTTGTGTCATATCACGATATTTAAAATTTAAGACAATATCTAGCCTCATATGTCGATATAGTATTGATATATTGCCCAGCCCTAAAATCTACATTTGCAGCAACGAAGTAGTTCAATTATGTCTGAGTTTCCTTGTACATTTGCGGTGAGCACGACAGTGTTGTTACCTCAAAGAAGTAAGGCGGCGGCTCCTCTGGGACGTACACTGCCGACCCAACAATGACATAGCGGCAGTCGTCTGTGAAGAGGCTGCACTCTCGGTTGAGGTGTTCTCCATTTGAGGCCACATTAGTGACGTGGAGCAAGGAGAAGAAGCGCTCAAACAGGCGGCCTCGGATGTTGAGGGAACGCTGGTCATTGGCCGTTAGAAGAGTCTCTCCCTCTTGGCCTCTGAGCAGGTCCTGAGCCGCCTGGCAGCCTTGATATTCATATATCTGTAGGAGGAACATTGGGATTGGATTTTCTTACTCCTCGCATTGTCGCCTCTGGTAAATTAGGTAGGGATGCACCATCCAATACAACCTTTTTTTCAGACCAAGTACAAGTACTAACATTTGGGTACTCGCCGATACGGAGTACCAATACAAGCACTTAATAATCCCTCTAGAGTCCGAGGGTGTTTTCAGACACAGATGATTTTGGCCTGCTCTGATAAAGTCTGATGACATCATGCATGTGCATATTAAGTAGCCATGTGGATTTATCGATCCAGCGGAGAGGATGGTTTGTTTATAAACAGTTAAGACTACAAGCCGAGAGCTTACGTTTGAGCATGTTTGTAAAAATTGGCTATTTGCAAAGAAGCGCGGCATCGGATCGATTTTTTTTAACCTTTATTTAACCACAGAGTTTCTGCAGGTTTCACCAAGTCAAATTTAAGACTTTTTAAGACCTTTTTAAGACCATTATGAATGAACTTTAAGACCTTTATCACAACATCAACTAAGCCCTACATTCAGTTTTTCAAGCCAAGTATTGCTAAACTTGCACTTTCCCATAGCTGTTTCATGTCTGCGGTACAATCCGAAAGAGACTCGCACCAATAACACGAAAGCTGATTGGCTTCAATATGAGTTACATGTTGGTCTCATTTGTAGTCGTAATACAGCAAAATTATATTTGGACTAGCGCAAGAAAGAACTACAACACCACGGAATAAAAAAGAAAAAAAGAAAAAAGAGCATTAGACGTAACGTTGCATGGACATAGGGAAATTAAGACCTGTTTAAAATTATTTAAGAACTAGAACACAATACTTCAGCAAATTTAAGACTTTTTAAGGCCTAAAATTTTGATTTTGAAATTTTAGACTTTTTAAGAGGCCAAGACAAAGCATAAAACGTGCGAGACAACAAAGAGTTACACAATAAATATGCAAAAGAGTCTACAAAAAACACATATCAAATATAAATACTGAGTGTAGTACAGAATCTGTTTGTGCAAATGGGAAAGTACAAAAAACATTAAACAGATATAAAACAGATATAACAGCAGTGCAGGTAATAACGCAACGAGGACCAGTTGTGCGATACCCGATACTGGCGTCGGTGCATTCCTTAAATTAGGTAGTTAGATGGATCAGGCCAGGTTGCTTTTGACAGTTGGAAGATTTAAAAAAAAAAAAATAAAAAAAAAAAATATATAAAAAAATATAAAAAATAAAATAAAAAAAATAAATCACACAATGTGTGGTATTTAAGGAGTCTAACTCCAATGTTTAGAGGGGAATAATGAGGGGGAAAAGACCCTAGTTTAACTGTTCTTACCTCCAGGGAAGTCTGGTCAGAAGAGAAGGCGATGAAACAGCGTCCATCCGGTGAGAACTTCCTAAGGAAGCATGGGGGCTTCTCCACGTTGACAACAGTAAAGTTGGGGAAAAGGTTTTGGTGGAAGCAGCGCACTCTGTACCAGTGAGCTCCGGGTCGGCCCGAACAGATTCTGCGCCTCTCAAGACGATAAACCACGTTTTGATTCTGGATGCGTCTGGGCTTCAGGGTTGGGGTGTCCTCATCCATCGCTGTGATTAGAGAATGATCTCAGACCCTTCCTCAGAAGGGAGTTAGACAGGCGGCCAGTACGATGAAACGACTACATCACAAGTGCAGTCCTGTTACCTATGTTTTCTAAAGTAAGTGAGAGGGGAGAACAAGCAGATAAGTGCTCGGTTTTAAAGTTGAATAGGTTTTTAGTGTCAATTACTAAATTGACACTAATGAATCAATTACTTTCTCTAAGTATTTTTTTCAGTAGGTGTTCTGGTATTTTGATCTTTTGTTATCTGATTTTTTATTTTATTATCTTACTTATTTCTAGTATATTTCTTGTATTTTCTGTATGTGTGTGAGTTTGTGTATGTCCTTGTAACTTGCTGCTGTAACAGTAATTTCCCATTTTGGGATTAATGAAGTCTATCTATCTATCTATCTATCTATCTATCTATCTATCAATCAATCAAAATACAGTAATAAATTAAAACTTTTTGATAACAGATTCACCACTATAAGTTGCCTAACTGATCGAGTAAAACTATGAAGTATTTGCTACTTCCAGTTGCAGTAAACTGATCTTTAGGGGTGAAAAAATAAATAAATCCTATGTATCGTGATTTGTTTTGAGACGATTTTTAAAATCAATAATTTCCCCCAGAATTTATATATATATATATATATATATATATATATATATATATATATATATATATATATATTTTTTTTTTTAACCAATAATTCACCTAAATATTTTCTGTTTAATACAGTACCACTGATGGCCTATCAGTTTCCCGCAAAACTGAGCAAAAGCAGAAAAATTCATGTTATGTAGTTCAAATTAAAGACTGTATAACTAAATAACTGACAGACAATTGATGTGCAGTCGTCTTAGAAAACAATTACTTTTTAGAAATGTCTCATGATATATATTGATATATAGCTGTAAGTGTATTATTCAACTTTTGTTTTTGCTAAAAAAAGAAAAAGAAAATGGCAATACTCAATTCTATACAAATTGAATCGGCACCCATGTATATCGTGAAAGAATCGAATCGGGACAAAAGCATATGTCCAGCCCTACTGATCTTCATGTATAACGTTAAAACGTGAGGACTGCCCTTTTATTGAGCTATGTGTGGTTATAAAGGAACACACAAACTAAATACACATGCAAATCGTCGCACACTACAACATGGACAGGAGGACTGTGTTCAGCTCTGTCCTAGGTGTCTGGGTCTGGTTTGAATCGGAGCACGTTGCAAACATTGACATATATGGTTGCAAAGGGAGACCCTGGTCTATGACGTGTGTCACTAGCTCAACCAACTCGACAATATATAGATCTAGAGATATATGACACAGTACGCAGTTACTCACTTGTTTTTAAAAAGCCAACTGGGAAGCTTTCTGGGTCCTCCAAGTTCAGCTAGTTGTGTTAGCAACAGCAGTTAAGTTTGGCTGACGAGCTAGACAAGTAACAGTTAGCTACCGGGCCGCTAACTTCTACCTTACGTCAGTGGGACGTATCCAACTTCATTTATTTCCCATAGTGCAAATGTAACTGGAACCTGTCACGTTTATCCAATTATCCGACTGCCTGAAGCATCTGTGCCATGGATGTGATCTTTGCCGATGTTTGTTGTGAGTGAGCCGTGAAGGAAACGCAGAAGAAGAGGATAGCAATGGCTGGAAGCCCAGAGGTTTTCTTTAAACAGCGCCACCACTTCCTCCTCAGGTGAAAAAATGACATTGCAACATGTATCAAATAATCAAAGGATTATAGTCGCAGCTGAAAAGGCAACCAAAATCACATATATAATTTGATGTGCAATGTTAGTTATGATTGAGCCGACATGTCATGGCATCAGAGTAAAGGACTGTTATATTACACAATGTCAACAGTCTAGTATAACACATCACTTATGTTAGATGAGAGATAGATGACAATAGAAGATGAATCAAACATTATATTGACTTTGGTTGAAGATGATAGAAGTAAATGTTTAGTTACAACAAAAATGAAAGTAGTTATTACCAAAAATGAAAGTATTCTATCATACATGCTAGTGGTAACCCAAATGTAATTGAAACTAATATGCTAGGAGTATATTTATTTGTAAGTACATTTTATTGAATACAATTTAAAGCGCATTGGTAACTGGAGTGAATTGCATTTTTATCATGGCAACACACGAGTCAAACATACACCTGCTGATTTCAGTGAAGTGGCAATTTACTGATCAGTAGGTGGGTTTGTAGGTGTGGAGCACGAGTATTCCAGCGAACTTTGAGCATGACTAATTGCTTTAACTAAATTGGCAAAGATGAAAAACAACAGACCTTTGGCCACTGTACCTACAATGTATATAACTGTCTTATTTCATTTAATTGATTTGTTTATAACAGTATGTAGCATAAGTGAACCCAAGGGGACCTGCGTTTTGCTCCCCATAATGACATATAATTAAATTATGATTATCCTCTTTCTTATGAAGAATGTTCTTACGGCTTGAAAATAGCATTATAAAAAAAGCAAAAGCAAAATGTTCACAGTACATTGGTCTTGGAAGACTGCTAATGGTTCTTTGTGCAATTATCCCTGACCAAAGGGTCTCATTTGAATGTTGTAATTTTCCATAAAAGCACATGTAGTGGCGGGCATAAAAGGCCAGTTTGAAAAGACAAATGAAGAAAAGAATGGAGGGAAGGATGTGAAATTATCCACTTTAGAATCTAATGGCATTTTCCTTTTCAACCATACCTGATTAAACCTGTGCTTCAAGATGTGGATGTGGATGTGTGTGTGTGTGTGTGTGTGTGTGTGTGTGTGTGTGTGTGTGTGTGTGTGTGTGTGTGCCTTTTGTGTAACGTTTGTGCGCATGAGTGCACATGTTTGAGCGGTGCCTGTGTTTGTGTGTCAAGCCTGTGCCTCAAAACTGTGTTGTGTGCATATATATGTGTGTGTGTGCACATACAGGTGTTTGTGTGCTACAACAATAACCCAAAATATAAACTGTACTATCTTCTGGTTTGTTCTCATGCCATTTTCTAAGAAATAGCCAATAAACAGCTCACAACACAGGACCCTCGCCTTAGCTTTTAGCATCAGACCATGAAGTGAAGAAGGGATGGAGAGTCTACATCTGATTGGTTTTATACAATTTTTTTCTTCCAGAAGACACAGTGCTTTTTGAAGATCTTTTTTTTTTTCTGTTCATCCTTCTTTGCCTTTTACAGCCTAAAGTGGACAGTTCCTGCTCTTGTTCACATCTCTTTCTCCAGGTGAAACAGCACTGATAGTTGTCTCCTAATTGCATGCTTTTGGCACTATCACCCCACTACAAAATGGGGTTACATGAAAACTTCAATTTCTCCAGCTTTCTGCAGTCATGGGAAATAAAGGGTGGTAAAGAAATGCAACTTTCTCAACTTTCTGTGACAACAGGACTTATGTACAATGTTTAAAACATGTAGGGGAAAAAAGACAGAGAGGAAAAAGAGTAGGGCTCTCTAACACCCTGTTATGGAAAAGTAAATAAGGGAGCTGAACAGAGTACAAAGTCTACAATTGACGTTATTACCGTCATTATAGCGAACAGAAATATCTAAAAGAGCATTTGCATTAAAGGACATCCGGATGAAAAGTATAGTGCAGATTCATTGGCTTGATCGAACTTCTATATAAAAGGCATTTAGAAAAGGTTATTCGAAGCATGGGCAGCACATAGAACAACATAGTTTTACCATTTCCTCCATCTTTTTTTTTTTTTTACTCAGACAGTTGTGTTTGGCATTTAACAAAAGCTTTTAACTTTTCGATCCAGCCTAATTTCAGAGCACAATTGGACATTTTAACACCGTAACTTTCCAGTCCTTATGTAGCTGAACTTTCGGTGTCTTTTGTGACAGTGAATGATTTCTGCTTCTTTCGAAAAAATTATAGTGATCACAAATGCATTATGGCAGGCCAGCTTGCCGCGGTCTTCTCAGCTCCGCAAAATGTGAGACTGTGAGAGAGGTGAACAGGGAGAGAGACGGTTGAGAGAAGGATGCAGCTGTAGGCTACACTTTTGTCTGCCTGCTGCATGGATGGTTTAATGAACGGGCCTGCAGGGTACAAAAGGGCCCAAAGCTGGACCCCTTGATGTTAGTATTTCTCAAGGCTGCATGTTTTTGTGCCAAGAAAAAAAGCCAGAACTACATTAATTACTTAAGGAAAAGTTAGCACTACTAGAATATAGAAACACTCAAATGAAGTCCTGCATTCAAAATATCACTGTAAAAGTTATATTAGCAAAATCTACTGAAAGTATAAAAAGTAGGCTATACTCATGATGCAGAACAATGACCCCTCTCAGTGTTCTACTATTATATATTATATTGGATTATTATTATTACTGGATTTTACAGGTTTAATCCATAAGAAGACATCATATTTTATAAGATCATCATATGTTTTGTATGTTTAAGTTACTATTGGTCAAGTTAAGTCAGAATGGTTATTTAGATTTTTGTTATTCTTTTCTTTGTCATTTTTTCATTATCTTGTCCGTTTTGTTTGACTTTATGTCTCATTACACAAACTCGAAGGCGTTTTGTATGTATTTTTATATGTTCACATTAGCACTCACCCTGGTGAGCTGCTAATGGGGACCCTAAATAAATAAAGTCACTGAAGCCGTCAAATTAATGTAGAGCTAAAAGCACAATATTTTCTTCTGTGCTGCGGAGGAGAAGACGCCTATAGGTAGCATGAAATGGAAATACTAAAGTAAAGTACAAGTACTGAGCTTAAGAAATACAAGTCCTTAAATAAGGATTTTGATTTGGACCCAGGCCTTGCCAAAATAAAATAGGGGAGATCAAGTTAAACCAAATCAAAAGTGATAGAAAGAAATCTTATTCATTGTCATATCACACTTTGCACGAGTGCAGTGTGAGGGAAAAATAATTGGATGTACAGTCCATTAATAGTGCAGTATTACCGTAAAATAAAATAAACCATATTATGTTGAAAACAACAATAGACATTAAAATTTGGAAAATATACACAGAACAAGGAGAACACGAGTCAGCACACAAGAAGTAAAACAGTCTTTGCAATATGTGAGAAACACTTAATTGAATATACCCACTGTCCCTATACAACTATAAATAAGACACAATTAAATGCGTTACAGTGCACGCTGATATATAATATGTGCATGTAATGAAAGACACAATAACTGACATCCAAATGTAAATCTGAGCCAGAAGCATTTTAAATATGTGTTTCCTGCCCAGACCTTTGCTGCCACTTAGATTATATTTACCCTCAAACAGTGTGTGAAGTGGGGAGGCATGAGCCCACTGTGACAAGAGCAAGAATAGGAGACAACCGCTGTTTTGAATATTTTAAGGTTTTCTTTTCTTTCAGTGAGCCCACCCACACAAATCACATCTCATTTAAACATGCACAAGGTTTATGGGTTAAATATATACACAGGATGCCACACACACACACACACACACACACACACACACACCACACACACACACACACACACACACACACACACACACTTTGCTTTTTGTCTCCTTACTTAACAGGAATTATTTGGTCAAGACACCAAGCCTTACTGTAAAAGTCACGAGAAGATGCGTTCGACAGTCCATTGGTTGAAAATAAAAAAAAGTGAAAAGTGCATGTCATTTTTCGGTAAAGCTTACTGTAATTAAGTTTCACATTTAAAAAAACAACAACACATGACTCCCAATTAATCATTAACATTTCCTCTCCAACCTCCTGTTATTTAATTTAGATGAAAATAACTCCTCAGCCTCAGAAAGCCGTTTTATTGGTTCTTGTGTGTAATCGGTTACAAGGGAACCCTCCTGCTAAATGTTCCACATTTTCAATTTTCTTCAAGTGAGGCATAATTTTAGATGTGAGTTACCAGGGGGAAAGGAAGGATAGGGAAAATGCAACAGCCGCATTTGTTTGTCAGCGTGTGTGTGTGTGTGTGTGTGTGTGTGTGTGTGTGTGTGTCTGTGTGTGTGTGTGTGTGTGTGTGTGTGTGCGCGCGCACATACTTATGTGATGTGAAAAATTTCAATTATACATTCCTTTATCTTGATCATGGAAAACAACAGAAAATTGCCATTTCACATTTACAGTTAGAATTCAGTATTTTCCCTCAAACACACACCTGTCCCAGTTTTTTTGCTCTGTTTTGCTCTGTTGCTATTGATGTGCCATCATTTACCAGGCTTTAATGAAAATAAGAGCATAGGCTGTAGTGTTTACGAGTGTATGTAGTGTGTGTGTGTGTGTGTGTGTGTGTGTGTGTGTGTGTGTGTGTGTGTGTGTGTGTGTGTGTGTGTGTGTGTGTGTGTGCGTGCGTGTGTGTGTGTGCGTGTGTGTGTGTGTGTGTGTGTGTGTGTGTGTGTGTGTGTGTGTGTGTGTGTGTGTGTGTGTGTGTGTGTGTGTATGCAACAGTTATTGGGTGCAGAACAGAGAACAAGCATCAGACATTAGGAGAGTATTGATTATGAACAGGACATGGACAATTCTTTCCACTGGGTCAAACTTTCTCCTCACTCCAGTTGTCAGCACAAGATGAGAAGTCAGAGACACAATTATTTTGCCATTTTCCCCAAAGAAAAAGAGACCATGCTTAAGGGAAGAGCTTAGAAAAAAGAAAGAGGTCACCTGAACTTGCCTCACTACCCTATCACGTTTCCAATTCAGTCAGAGGAGAATGGCCTTGGTGGGGGACTGAGCAGCTGTACACATTACAGCCGAGTCTCAGCAGCTAGAGCTGAAGCCGGCCTGTAATTTCTGCCATTTGAGAGTGTTAGCTGAAAAGCCGAGTGATGGCCACTTTTCTGTTATTATTCCTTTGGCAGAGTGCTGGCTGAAGGAAACAACCATGCTTTAAGAACATGTCCATCATTCGCTGGCAGTATTTGGATGATATTTGTGAAAGTAACTCTGTCATGTTGTATTGTTAACTTTGAAAAGCAAATGTGGTTGCAAATGTTACGGTATCTGTATATATCATCCTGCGTCTGTCCTCCTTGCCTCCTTCATTATATGGCAGTAGCTTCCGTAGCCTAGGCTGCTGCTTTAATGCTTCCCAGCAGAACACAACAGAAGTGTTTTAATACTCAGATCCATGACTGGCAAACAGCAGGTGGCCAAAACTTTCGTTGTGTCTGAAAAGTGCACATCCTAGCAGCAGTGTTTACTAGTGGGCATATTTACATATAGTTAATAAATTTTAATAGACAATTCAGCACATTAACCTTGAAGTCCAAGCTGCCTGTAGGCCTCATGCCAAGTGGGAAAAACTGTTTGTGCCATTCTCCTATCCGAGAGCTACAATATCTCCCACTTGGCAAGAAGAACTACAAAAACTGCTGCTGGGTGCAAACGCTGGCAGTTTAATCTAAATAAAATCCAATATTAACACTAATATTGTTTGGTTTTAAAGGAACTAATGCTGCTGGTTTGTACCTGGTTTTTAGCTGTTAACAAACCGCGACAAATACTGTATGTAAGTCTATAAAGATAGCTGGCTTAGAATTCATTTTAATGTGGTGTGACCATGTAAGGATTTTTTCACAGCAGACATTTTAAATTGTCATAGTAGGAAAAGCATAGGTGTTACAAGTAACATTATCAGTGGTTCAAACGAGGAATGTATAAGATATATTTACTAATGATGAAATCATGATGAAATAAATATATTGTTGGATTTGGTCTTTTCATGGGATTTGGTGACAATAAGAAAAATATAGAATGTCGCCAGATTTATAATCAAATATCAAGAGGCTGTTTTGTATCGTGTCATGAAGCTGTTTATATTAATGGAATAATTTAAAAGTCTCTAGCTTTATTACATTTTATTCCTATTTCCGACACACAACCACAGGTGGTAATCGTCGGCCTCCAACTCCAATTAAAAGCAACTTGTAAAATTTCCTCACCAGAACAGTCCTTTTAAGATGACTTGCCAAGTTTCAGGTGTTATCAGCCATGCTTATGAATAAATAAATGCAATACAAGTTGATGTTTGTGTTGAAAGAAATAGCCTCTGCATGTCATTATGATAATAGCGCTCGCTGTTGAGGCGTAAAATTGTTTACAGACTGAGGAGGCATAATATGTAAAGGGAGGTGTGATTGTGCAAGAGTTTATTCAATAAAGACCATAAGTGACAGACAACATAAATTGACTAAACTATTATTGTAAAAAATGCAAATCTTTTTTTTAGTTGTGAGTTTTGGACCTCCTGAGCTGCAGCTGCATGTCTTTTCCCTCCTCCTCCTCCTTTCTCCACATCATCTCTCTTTCCCTCTATCTCTCTTGTCTGTTTTGTGACCTGCCTTTGTGTTAGCAGGTAAATGAGTTCTTAGTGAGTATTAACTAAGATCAGTGGTGGTTATCTGATCAGAGCAGGTCACATGGAACAAAGGCCTCTCCTTTTCCTCCAGCCACCTGCACTGCTCACTTCAAATGAGCTTGAAAGGTGTGTGTGTGTGTGTGTGTGTGTGTGTGTGTGTGTGTGTGTGTGTGTGTGTGTGTGTGTGTGTGTGTGTGTGTGTGTGTGTGTGTGTGTGTGTGTGTGTGTGTGTGTATTTGTGTGTGTAATTGTGTGTGTATATCTGCATTTGTGCATGTGACCGAATACTCATGTAAGTATGTTTATCTATGCATAACTGCATGTGTGTGTGTGTGTGTGTGTGTGTGTGTGTGTGTGTGTGTGTGTGTGTGTGTGTGTGTGTGTGTGTGTGTGTGTCTGCGTGCCTGCGTCTCCAGGGCTGAGGGGTCGACAGATGCTTCTTCTCAGTGAACACAATGAATTACTTATAGGCCGTTAAGCCAAACACGGCCGCGCTGGCCGCTGGTTTACCCAACACTGATAGGGCCATCTGCCGAGGTGACTCTGCCTTCCCCACTCCTTTTTTTTTTACAGACACGTAACCAGATGCTTATCTGCCAGGGTGGGGCCCCACTGCTGATTAAAAACATCAGGACTTCTACAACTTTCTTTGTGGATTTCTACATGTGTGTAAATGTGTGTACACATTTGTCTGTGTATGCAGGCGTGTACATCTTGTAAAAAAACAATGAGAGGGGGTTTCAGGTTACCCGCTTTTCAAGTCATTGACCCATTATTTCAAAAATCACTGTCTGATGGCAAATCTGCTATCACAATTATTACATTATGAACAATACTTTATAATACATATGACATGTTCTATTACATCGAGGTCTGCACTTTTTCCAATGCAAAAACTATTCCTAAAAACGGTTGGAATAGTTTTTACAGGGATTATTTCTGACTATTCTTTTCAATGTTTTCAGGCTAGAAGGGACATTTTTTGCTGTTTTTAACTCTAGGTTTTGTATAAGCTCCATTATATTTGCGTTAAAATGAATTAAGTCGTTAACTGAAGATATGACTTGCAAAGGGTTTATAAAAATCCTATTCTTAAACATAATTTAATTATTGAGTTTGGATTTTCCGTTTACAATTCCTGAAGGATTTCACAATGTGTGGGTGTGTATGTCTGTTTGTGTGTCTGGGACCTTAGGCGTATGATACATACCTGATGGTTGTGTGTGTGTGTGTGTGTGTGTGTGTGTGTGTGTGTGTGTGTGTGTGTGCGTGCGTGTGTGTGTGTGTGCACGCACATACTTATGTTATGTGAAAAATTTCAATTATCCATTCCTTTCTCTTGATCATGAAAAACAGAAACAGAAAATTGCCATTTCACAATTACAGTTATAATTCAGTATTTTCCCTCAAACACACACCCGTCCCAGTTTTTTGCTCTGTTATTTTTCTGCTATTGATGTGCCATCATTCACCAGGCTTTAACGGAAATAAGAGCAGAGGCTGTAGTGTTTACGAGTGTATGTAGTGTGTGTGTATGTGTGTGTGTGTGTGCGCGCACGTGTGTGTGTGTGTGAGTGATATTTGGAGTGGTTGCCATGCTTACAGGACTCCTCTGTATAAACTGTGGAGATGATAGATTTAGGAAGGTCTCTCTCTGTAATGATGTTTGGACCTGCTTCAGTCAAACTTTACTGTCAGTGCAATCTCTGTCATATTCAACTCTATGAATATATAGCAGTCTGTCAAAATGATTAAACTGTGAGTATTCAACATGCCCAGTTTTTGCATTTTAGACATTCCTAGATGTTTCTTATGTGCTGTGATTAATCATTCAGTGTGCTATTCATGGTTTTACACTGAACTGAAAGATTCAGTTCCTAAGTGCATTTGCTTTAAAGATGAAAAATACATTATGTAGGCCATGTTCAATAGTTCAAAAGCGGAACTACTTAAACAACATGGGTTTTATTTGAACGCTGCTACATACGGCAATGTCATGGTAAAATGTGAGTGTGACGTTTTCGTGTGATTGCATTATCATCCAGCCATACAACAACAAGGGTGATGATTGGCTTCTTTCAGATCAGTTACACATTGTGACTGGATATTTAATTTTCTTATAAAACTATGAGCTGTACTGTTTTGTGCTAGATAAAAGAGGGCTTCCTCATGCAGCTGCAGGGCCAAACCCTTCATTTTTAATCAAGATAAAATTGATAACAGTATATCTGCTAGCTATTTTTTATTTGAGTACAGTCATGTATAAATGTAAGCAAAGTGAGACGCAAAGGTGAGGTAGACCAGGCCGAGGACAGCAGAAGATCTGCCAGCTATTACTGAACGCTCTGCAGCATGTCTGTATCTACCCACTGAATGACAATTTTGATTATAGTTCATGTTGCCTGAGCACTGCATTGTCAAAATTAATTTAATATAACAGCAGGTCCTGCAAA
This sequence comes from Perca fluviatilis, assembly GCF_010015445.1. NCBI lineage: Eukaryota > Metazoa > Chordata > Actinopteri > Perciformes > Percidae > Perca > Perca fluviatilis. The sequence continues at coordinate 33,355,539 of NC_053119.1, forward strand.
ACATCTGAAAAACATACTAAATTGAAACATTATCAAAATTTTCCCATGGGAGACCATTACAGGTTGTCTATTATTTCATCTAACAAGTGTAATCATACGTTGTTTTGTGTGCCAATTAATGAGTGCATTCTATTACATTTAAACTTAGAAGTGTTTGTTTGTACAGCCGGTGTTTATGGCTGTTTGCTTACATCCAATGATGAGTGAGAGTTAGAGTTTGATTGGTTTAACTGGTATATAGGGGCGTTCATACTATATGCAATATAATTTGGTTTTAAAGGTTTCAATTTCCATTTTAATTGGAATTTCTTTTTTTTAAAACAAAAACACATTAGTAACATCTGAGTCTTGTCGTGCTTTATTAAAGGAATAGTTAGACACTTTTGGGAAAAACGTATTAGAGAGTTAAATGAGAAAAATTGATACCCCTCTCATATCTGTACATTAATTATGAAGCTACAGCTAGCAGTTAGCTTAGCAAAAAGACTAGAAACGGGGGAAACAGCTTGCCTGGCTCCGTCCAACAGTTACAAAATCTGCATGGCAGCATCTCTAAAGCTCACTATTTACAGATGTACATGTGCAAAACTCACCACACTAGCCACAGTCTGCATTACCAACAGTCCCCTGAGCTAAACAGTTCACATCATCTGCAAAACTCATTCCAAACAACACAACTCTTCACACATCGTCTCAAAACAGGCTCAGTGGAGCGAAACACTATGAACAATCCTCATAGAGACAACACACACCGTCACGCAGAACACACTGAGAGTAAAAACTCAGTATCTTAGGGGTGGCAATAGCTCAGTCCATATGACGTTGGCTTGGGAACCGGAGAGGTGCTGGTTCAAGTCCGTGTACGGACCAAAGTAAGGCGCATGGACTGGTAGCTGAAGAGATGCCAGTTCACCTTCTGGGCACTGCCAAGGTGTTCTTGAGCAAGGCATTCGCAGCCCCCCTCACTCTGACATCTCTCCATTTGTGCATGTATACTGTAGTTCCTGAGCATGTGTGTTCTAACAACGGAGTTGTAGAAAATTGTAATTAAAATGATAAAATCGAACACCAATACAGAAATTAGAAACTTTTCATCTCTTGCCATGCACCTGCATCATATATAAATACAATTAAATGTGATGTTTCTATTGCTTCCATTACGTAAGTGCGCAGTTTAACTGTAGTAAATGTAGTGTTTTTCACGTTTTTTTACAGCTGTGTATGTAACCTCAGACATCCTACCTGGACATATTGGTATCTTTGCTCTTTTACCTGTTTCTCTTGAACGGTACAGTGTATGACTGTTTCATTCTTACTTGGTGTTTTTTTTTTTTTATTTCCAAAAAAAGTCTTTCACTATATATTTATACAGTATATGTTCACTAACAAGTCTAAAACAAGACAGCGGCTTAGGCTTTCAGCTAAAATTGCAATCAGCAGTGTTTGAAATGCACCAGACTGAAATCCGTTCTGTTTTGAATGTGTGGTTAAGAGTTTTGACAGCAGTGTGTTAGCATTTGAACAAAGTGCTGTAAATCAAAGAGTTGTGCAGGTTGCGGTTAAAGCCATGGGATAAGTGTATAGAGTTTTGAAAACTGTGTTCAAGCAATGAAAAACGAACTAGAGTTTAGTCCACGTGAACTGCTGCCGTGCAGACTGTAGTTAGAGTTTTGCACATGTGGCTCCAGTTGTGCCCACTGTCGTTTAGCAATCGCAACAAAAAAAACTGTAACATGTTTTGTCTTGTTTGCTTAATGTGTACAAAAAATGAAGTGCAAAAATGACAAGTTGTGGCTCGGAGCAGTGACCTTGAGTCTCTGCTGGTTGCCAGGCAACCTTACTGTTGCCCACTAAGAAATAGTAAGTAAACAAACGAGACCTGCCATGCTAATTAGTGAGCTTCAGAGACGCTGGTAGGTGGATTCTGATACCTCTGCACAGAGCCAGGCAAGCTGTTTCCCCTTTTTTCCCAGTCTTCATGCTAAGCTAAGCTGAGCTTAGAGTACAGTGCGCTGATCTCACTGTCAGAGTGGTACAGTTGACCTTGTTACTCCCACCATTCACGTTTTACTACAGTCTCGCATGAAAGGGCTCGGACTTGGCCTAGATGTATGTGAAAGGAAACACAGAAAAACACAGGTTACATTCAAGTATCAAAAAGACTGAACAAAATGTGTGTGTGTGTGTGTGTGTGTGTGTGTGTGTGTGTGTGTGTGTGTGTGTGTGTGTGTGTGTGTGTGTGTGTGTGTGTGTGTGTGTGTGTGTGTGTGTGTGTGTGTGTGTGGGTGTGTGTGTGTGTGTGTGGACCCATTTCAAAAGGTGCACAAAAACTAACACAAATCCTGCAGAAAAACAAAACAAAAAAATACAAGCACTCGACAACACAATTGCATTTTCCACAATGGTTTCTGAGTCTGGGAAATTAGAAAGTACAATGAAGCACACAGCACACAATGGCCTTACAAATTGCTCATTTGTGTCAGAAAATACACCTCTTTTCTAGCATTTCTCCAATCACTCCGCCAGGGAGACACACGGTGACAGATTATGCATAGCTGTCATCTGCTGATCAAGAAGAGTTCATATGAAATGTAACATCATATATTTGTTTTATTTCTTTATTGGCTCTAAATCCTCTTGTAGTGCTGGAGAGCACCAAGGGGACAGTCAGGAGTGAAGGGTGTCAGTTTTATACATACACTTATGAATAACTGTATGAAGCTTATATATTTACATGCCTTCTTTTTCCAAAACATCACTGTGTATGTAGGCTACAGGCTTATGATAACCTTGCTCATGCATTTCTCAGGCATTTCTTTCCTATTTATCACTCTAATTATATGAAATGTTAAACCACAATGTAAAATATATGTACAGCATTGCTTTTGGTAGTTGATTCACTGCTCTATCTTTGCAATAAAGGACGAAGATAGGTTCAAAGGGCTCACTACAGAAACAAATTCAATATACAGCACAGATCTCACTAAACATATCCAAAATGAAATTACAATAATCAATAAGTACAGAAGATATGACAGATATGAATTTAGATAATCATGCCTGTCTCACACAAATTCATAGTGGAGACTCAAGGCTGTGACACTCACACTCACACTGTAATGCAACCTTGGATGTTAATGAGACCTTATAAAGCTGGAATTATGATCTGTGTGCTTGCCCACTTGTTTTTTTTATCAAAAGTTTTTTTTTTATTAAAGTATGTTTTTGGGCTGCTGGGGGTGCTCAGGACAGACACCCAAAATGTGTCCCTGGTAGATCATTCATTGCAGTATTCTATGTTAGTTAGTAATTATGGCATTGTAAATCCAGCCTGATGTGATGCCGTAGCCAAAGTTACAGGTTTACAGGCTCCTCTGTGGGTTGGGTTACATTCATTTAACCAACCTTGGTCTTATGAAACCTTTTTAAAGGTTTGCATAAAATAAAATTAAAAAAATAAAAAATAAATAAATAAAAAAATCTTGGTTGTTAAGCTGAACGTTAGGCATTTTTCTTGATTCTAAAATAGATATCTTTGTTGTAAAGTGTTTATATTTTTTATCATTTTCAACTGTCGTGTTTATCCACAGGCTCATCTTTATGTTTTTCTATAATGTGATAGCCAAAGCTTTGTTTCCCATTTTTATGGCACAGTGGGCGTTGTTTATGTTGTGATTTCAAGAAAAGAAGATATTTAGTCACTCTGACCTTTCTACAATGAACTACTGCACAGGACTGACAATACCAAAAAATATGACAGGGAAGGTATATATAGATTGTAGATCCTTCTCAATTTGAAGTTTGGTGGAAGAGGTATTAAGATTCTTTACTAAAGTAAAAGCAGCGATACCACACTATAAAAAAAAATCCTAAAAGTACATTGGCATCAAAATGTAGGCTACCTAAAGTATCCAAAGTAAAGGTATTTTGCAAATTAGTGTAATAGTAACCATATACAGTACAGGCCAAAAGTTTGGACACACCTTCTCATTCAATGTGTTTCTTTATTTTCATGACTATTTACATTGTAGATTCTCACTGAAGGCATCAAAACTATGAATGAACACATATGGAATTATGTACTTAACAAAAAAGTGTGAAATAACTGAAAACATGTCTTATATTTTAGATTCTTCAAAGTAGCCACCCTTTGCTTTTTTTGATAACTCTGCAAACCCTTGGTGTTCTCTCAATGAGCTTCATGAGGTAGTCACCTGAAATGGTTTTCACTTCACAGGTGTGCCTTGTCAGGGTTAATTAGTGGAATTTTTTCCCTTATTAATAAAAAATAAGGGAAAAAAGTACATACTATACTATAAAAGTACATACTATACTGTATATAATTGGATTACTATTATTACTGATTGATTAAAGTGAACGCAACATTTGAATGTTTTCAACATGAAGCTAAATCTGTTTTAAATCTCTCAATTCTAAGTATTTTTTTTACGTTTAATCTAACGATAACGTTTTTGCATGAGGATCATATGTTTTACATGTGAAAAGATGTGCAATAAATGTAGTGGAGTAGAATATACAAAGTTGTGCCATATTTCCCTCTGAAATATAGATGTATAGCCTACGGAAACATAAAAATGGAAAATACAAAAGTAAAGTACAAGTACCTGCAAATAGTACATTACAATGATTAAGGAAACGCAATATATACAAATAAATAAATCAAACACAACATATGAAGGACATATTCAGATGTTGAGCTGCATCCTGTTGCACAGTTCATATTTCTTACATTTGGAACTCACGTGCTTCTCTTTCTGTGTGTCTTCCGGTGTGACTAATAGCTATATTAATAGTGGAAATCCAGATGTGTTTTTTCACCTGGATCCACCTCGTCAGTGGACACCATGAAGCTATGAAGGGTTCATGAGTTGGGCACATTCTGTTAAAGCCTGAGGCGACACACAGCAGCATGTGTTTCCCAGCTTGCCTTGCTTCCAATCTTTCGCATTATTAAGCCTATACCTCATGTGGAAAAATCACACAGCAGGCCACTTTTTTGTGTCTCTAAAATGAAAAAGCCAAATAAAAGCAGGAAATTATTGAAAAAGAAAAAGAAAAAAAAGAACACATTCACTGAGGAGCAACACAGCTGAGCACTTAAAATGTGTTTTTTTCTTCTGTGTCGAGGAAATAATGCCGATATAATTTCTCCTATAGATAAAATCGAGGGGGGGAGGGTCGGACGGGTGACGTCAGGTCCCATCAGGCTGACAGACCTCCTTATTGGACCAGTGGAGGCTTTTTAAAGGAGCAGGCAGCAGCGCACCCGGAGGCTTGTTCTCCGCTTCCGACGCACCGCACTTCCCCATCTCTCCATCCAACAACGGCGGCGGCGGCAGCAGCGGAGCCGGGCCGACAGCAATCAGGTAGGTGAACGCGGAGACTCTCAGCATCTCGCATTTTAGGGCGGTTGGGGGTATGACCTAGAAAGAGTGGAGGTGAGGAGGAGAAGAGGGGTTGCAGGAAAGGAATGCACTGTCGGAGTATTTACGGAAAGCAGGGAAATAGAAAGAAACCGATTAAAACACAATCACTCTGCATCAGTGAGATTTAAAATAAAAGAGAATGTACGCATGATACATGGCGCTCATCTTTTCCTGCCTGACCCTCTGTTTTCTTCCTCATGCTTTAGATTGTAATGATGATGAGGAGGAGGAGGACGCAGGATGCGCGGTGCCGACTGACCCTGCAAGATATCAACAGGTATGTGAACCCACTGATCTTCTCTAACAGAGACTTCAAGTGTCCTAATTTATACACATTAGAGTACCGACCAGGTGAGCGCCCTCTCCAAACACCAACAAAAAAGTGAATGTCGGTCCTCATGTCTAATTCCCAGTGCAGCCTGGCAGCCCAGTGTTAAGCGCCTGTATTGATCTCAAGACCACGGTGCCCCACTTAACGTTAATAGCAGCTAATTAGATCGAAAAGAAAAGTTGTTGTGTTTTTTTCCTTGGGTCCCCTGCAGAAAGAGCAGCGTGGTCCCCGAGTCGTTACCTCCCGATGGATTATCCACCGGCCGCGTCACAGCCTGTAAAGGCTTCCCGGGCTCCAATGACAACAGCTCAATCTTGAAACACTCCGACTCAATCAATAGCTGGCTTGTCTCCAGTCGGTTGGACAGATGAGAGGGAGACAGAGACAGGCAGACAAGCTTCACTGGTCTCTCTCTTTAAAAAAAAAAGTGTGACGCTCACCGCATTCTCATGAAAGGGATCGTATGATATCGTATGAAAACGTATGCACAACAATTCGTATGATAGCCTAACTTATGAAATGACGGCCACCGCCGCCGGCCTGGATAGCTGCAGCCTCTATACAAGCTTGATATATTTAATTTCTTTTTTTTTTAAGCTGTGGTGAAATTAAAGCTTTCATGAGTGTGAAAAGAGAAGAGAACGTGTGTTGAACCCAAGCAGAATAGTGATTTCAGCACCGGAGCGGCGGACAGCTCCGCACATGTGGCCAGATGCCCAACCCGGCATGGACATGAGAGGGAGAGAAAGCAGAGTCTTTAGTTACACTGGCTCAATCTCAGGCCTGCTTTCTCCATTGCAGAGTTGATTTTTTACATGATCATTTTAAATCTTCTGAAAGGGTTTTCTCACTCTGTCCAATCTTCTTAAACAAACTGAACCCTAGATGTGTTATTTCAGCATGTCATAGCCCATGAAATGAGTTGAAACTTGCTCCAAAAAAAACTGACGGAGACCAGTGATGGCACCGTGTGAAGTGTGAAGGCCAAGAAATGTATCATGCATATTATTCATTTTTGTCCCAAGTCCCAAATTATTCTGGGTGAATCGCCTTGGGATGTGTCAGTGACAGGCAGCCTCCTTCTGGCAGGGTGTGAGGTGTCAAAATGGAAACTGGAGTACAGCCAGGATTTCCTATTTACATACCCCCACCCCCCTTACATGAGCCTGTATGGAGGGAGAGAGAGGGTAACGCAATCTGAGGCTCGCACACGGGTACATACACACGGGTACATACATACACCCACACATACACAAGTACACACACACACACACACACACACACACATGCGCGCACCAAATGGTGTGACACAGCACATGCAATCTGTAGCCATGAGAGAAATTCAGTGCTAACAGGTGTTCAAACAGGCCGCTCCGTACATTCTTCCAATTATTGCAATTAGATGGTGCCTGGTTACCACTCCATAATGTACAACTGCTGTGGAGGAGTGTGTGTGTGTGTGTGTGTGTGTGTGTGTGTGTGTGTGTGTGTGTGTGTGTGTGTGTGTGTGTGTGTGTGTGTGCGTGTGCGTGTGTGTGTGTGTGTGTGTGTGTATGTGTGTGAAGGAGAGAGAGGATGACAGAGACCGACAGAAATAGATGGAAAACAGCAGGAAAGTAGGAGAGAGGGAGAGACAGGGACCCCTTAGTGCATTTGTGATTGGGATGTCGCGATTGTTGCTACCTGTGGAGGATAAAAAAAGCAGTGTGAATGATATACTATTGTGTGAACGCGCTGTGAATGCATAACTAATCCCCTTTTGCCCAGAGTCATTATCAGCTTTAGCAGATTGTCTAGAAACCGCAGGCTTTTTGCCTCCGGTCCAGACAACAGTGTTTGATTTCAAATATAAAAAGCAGGCTCCCTCGGTACAGTAGAGTGATCGTTGCGTTTTAGATAAACTGGTGGTTGTTACTGTTTTTTTTTGTCGAGTGTGTACTGTAGATGCACAGCATACAGATTGGAATGGGCCATGGCTGTAAAGTGAAGCTGTTTGTGTGGAAGTAGAGCTTATTTGAATAAAATGTGAATGTTTATCAAAATATTATTTATTTATTTCATTATCGAATAATCTGCTGATCCAATGTCTTTGTTTTGTCCGACCAACAGTCAGAAACCCAAAGATATTCAGTTTTCAATTATATAAAACGAAAGGAAGCAAATTCTCGTGTTTTTAAAAGCTTGAAACCATCAAATGTAAAAAAAAAAATGAGAAACTATTATCAAAAAATTTTGCAGATTGATTTTGCGTCGATCGACTACTTGGTACAGCTCCATTAGTGACACAGAGGTGTCTGTTGCTTTACTTTGGAGCCATTTCTTTGGGCTTTCCTCTTTGTCAGACCAGAGTGTGTGGATTTTAATGTGCATTTTTGAGATTTGAAGTAGGTTTTAGAAAGGTGGTTATGATTACGTTATTCTTTAGGAGGTGGAAGGAAAAAACATGAAAATCCTCAAGAAACCAGATAATGACAAGAAGAGAAAATCTGTGATGGAGGACTCATTCCATCATGACGAGAGAACATCTTGATTTGATGAGTGATTGAGCTGTCATACTTTACAGAGAGCAGAGGGCAATCACAGCTGCCACAGTCTTATCACAGAGCAAGAACAAGAAAGAAAGAAAGTAAACAGTGTGCCATAAAGAGTGACATCTGAGCGATATCAGTGTGTTTGTGTGTGTGTGTTGTGTGTGTGTGTGTGTGTGTGTGTGTGTGTGTGTGTGTGTGTGTCCATAGGTGGGCGTACATGTGTGTAATATTGAGCAGGAGATGTTTGTGGCAGCTGTTGGCCTTGTTTGAACAGCAATCACAATCAGCGGCAACAGCAGCCGAGCGTGTGGTTGTGACAGCGCTGGTGGGAGACTCTCTGCTATCGCTCCCCCACTCTCCACCCTGTCTGCACCTTCTGCACCTCCACTCCTCCTCCTCCTCCTCCTCCTCCTCCTTCTCTTCCTGCACCCTCTGATTCTCTCATGCCTGCCTGCCTGCCTGCCCTCCTGCACTTCCTGTCTGCCTCCTCTCCTCCTGTTGCTTCATCACTTCCCATCAGCAAAAAGTCACTGACATTGCATTAGTTCCACCACAGTAGGGGCAGGATCTGGATTGATTCTCTGCTCTCCCGGTAAAGTTATTATAGCTTCAGATCTCTTTCAATCCAACTTCAAAAAGGATTTGTAAAGCCGTGAAAACAAGGTGTCCCTGTTCCTCTGGTCTGGCTTTGTGTAGTTCTTCTTTAACACTGCCTGGAGGAAAAAAAAAACCTCTGTACTGCAACTACTGCTGGCTACCTGTGATAGGAGTGACACACTGCACACATGATTTGATTACATTTCAGTGAATCTCAAAAATAGGATACGGAAAATAAAATTTGAGAATAAACAAAATAGGAATGGGGCAAATATGGTACAAAGCAAAACAATTATCTTTTTACATGTGTCATTATCACTCAATTTGTCTGTGGTTTTGAGTTTATGTTAATGTATATTTTCTTGTTCCTATTCTTTTTCCTTCTCCTGTTTACTTAAGAACTGATATATAATGAGATGTCTCTGAACCTGTTTTTTCCCCTCATATTATTTGTCTTAATTTAAAAGCAGAAAATAAATTGATAAATCAGGGTGTGCAAGCCAACAAACATAGTGAGATAAAGATATTGAGGAGAAAGATGAATCAAAACGTTATAAAACTAAATTTAGCCCAACAGTATGCATGTTATGAGTTCAAACAAATAATACAGCGCATTCCAGAGAAGCAGATTTTCAACAAGGAGGACTAGTTAGAATAATGCAAATAGCATTCAAAACAAAAATATGTGAATATATTCAAAATGAAAATTCAGGGAAAATATAAACAATATATATATATATACCCATGTGTCAAAAGTATAAGATTTATTAAGTTTTCTTCATACCCAGTACTATTCTTCCGCCACCCTGTCTTTCTCCACCTGTTCCTCATGTACCCCTCCTCCACTCTTCCACCTTCTTCTCCACCCTCACACCCACCCCCACCCCCATTCCTCACCCTCTCATATCCCAGCTTCTTATCTCTATCTCCCTCTGTTTTTTTTTTTACCTTCCCTGCATCTACTTAGGGAGCAGGCTAAATCCATTGTTTGATGTGTCCTTTTTCATTCGCTGGAGGAAGGCAGAGGAGAGGAGAGGGGGCAGGGATGGAGAGGTGAGGGAGATGGAGGTGGTGTTGGTGGGGGTGTGTGGGGGGGTATGTTCACTTGAGGGTGGGAGAGAAAAGAGAGATTATTAGGGGCATCCGGGAGAAACAGGCTTGTCAATGTTTGTAGAGCTGCCCTACAGTCAGTTTATTGGTTGTTGTTTTTTTTGCTTTGGAGTCAGTGGAGTTAGAAGGAGTCAGTTTTAAAAAGGAAGTCAAATATTAAATTGCAAATATTGACAAAATAGGATGTTGTTTCCCAGAGATTCCCATTGCTGTGGGTGTAAAACAGAGTACTAAGACGTCTACTGTTTAAGTTTAATGTCCAACAAAAATTAAATTGCATGTTTTTTTCTGCTCTGTTAATCCCATTCCCCATGCTCTACTTACGCAAAAGGGAGAAATATATATTTTACATTTTTGGGGTTTTTGTCTTCGCATTTGCTGTTAGTTCTCCATCTACAAAGATTAATAACTTGTTTTTATACAGCTCATTGAACGATATCATTTAAAATTTGTATTTGTATCAAAACATCAGTGTAATAGATATATCCATGACATAGATCACTCATCCCCTACTCCGTAAAGAAACACATAGTTTACTCTATAGTGAGCAGTTAACTCAGATTTAGGACATTTATAAATCCTGATCATTTTTCATCATCTTTTACGGGTTTAGTCGCACAATGATCATTTTGTCATCTATAAAATGCGACTCATTGCATCATAGGATTGTTAGCAGAAAGTAATACATGCCACAGGCTCTTTTTACTCTTTTGTTCCACTGTGGGAATATGATGACAATATATAGTAAATACATTTCACATTCAAAATTCAGACACTTAAATAAAATGGCAGAGGGTAAAATAGGAAATAGGGAGTGGTTTTGGTTACTGGCTAACAGACTTCGAACAACAACTGACATTAGCTTTCTTGATATTGTCTCCTTTTTTCTTACTTGTAATTCAGTAAGGTTTCTTCCTGTTAAAGGGGAGTTTTTCCCTGCCCTTGTTGTTCATTCTGTGTAAATGAATGAATATAAAGTCTAGACCTGCTCTATACCTCAACAGTGACTGCCCACTATTTGAACGGATCTGATTCCGTAAATGTTTTTTCCCATTCAGTATCTAAAAGAATGTTCAAGCCCGTGACGTGTTTTATCGTCACCATAAAACATTTGATTCGGCTCAAAAAACCTGAAAAAAGGCTAAGGTACAAGAACAGTGCCTGAAATGGGCGTACTCAACAGTACTGAGTACCTGCAATTCAGATTTTTGTCCACCTTACTTCTAATTGGTATTGGTATTGGTAAACGGTATTTTTAATTGGCTGATAGTTATACCAAAAATAGGCTATATATCAGGATTCATTGGGAAAAACCAAGCAATTATATGTAAAATCAGACATTTAGCACCCCCATATGCTGTATGAATGATCCTCTGTTTCATAAGCACATTTCAGACACTGCAACAATTCAACTGTGTGATTGGCAGTTGAATCAGGCTCCTTGGATCGATTCATTGAATAGTTTACTGTTTGGGATCGCCCCTACAAGATATAATAATAATAATTTCTACTTTATTAATCCAGCAAGGGAAATTACAATGTTTTCACTCTATTGTTGGAACACACATTACACACAGGGCTGAGATACACACACATGCTCAGTACCTATATGTGCACAAATGGAGAGAAGTCAGGGTGAGGAGGGTGCAGCTGTCGATGGACAGTTGGGGGTTCGGTGCCTTGCTCAAGCGCACCATGACAGTGCCCAGGACCCCACCATACTTTGGTCCGCACGGGGACTTGAACCAGCAACCCTCTCCAACCCAACTCCTCACAGACTGCTACCCCATATACGTGTGAATATAAATATTCCCAAGACACATTCGATGATCATGTCATGCAACTGCCAAATAAGGGTACTGGCATATTTTTGGTCCAATTCAGGCACTGTACAAGGCTGTGTACATAAACAATCATAGACTTCAGTGGCAGGATTGTGGGTAGTGCAGTACTTCTCCTTGACATTGCGAATAAAACCTGTTTTTCTTAAAACAAGGTTGATGTCATATGGATTTGTGGCTTCTACAGGGCCATAAAACTTCACATTCTCGACACTCGTGGTCAGTCTACCTAGGATGGTTAAGACATTACGGCTAATAACCAAAATCCAAATGGAGAAAATGAATGGGACTTTCACGTCCGGAACCACAATATTTTTTTAAGATTATTTTTTGGCCATTTTAGGCCTTTATTTTATATAGGACAGCTGAAGACATGAAAGGGGAGAGAGAGGGGGGAATGACATGCAGCAAAGGGCCGCAGGGCGAATTAATTTAGCCAGTGTCCTACATACATTGTCCTACGGGTTGCTAGTGCTAGACAAAAGAAAAAAGAAAAACTCCACGTCGTCGTCGCTCGTCTGACCCACCTCCATCTCGTTCTCAATCTCCTACAGAAAGACTTGGCGCCTGGTAGGCAGCCTAGATGCTGATCATTCGTCACTGTAGTTCTTCCGGGCGCGATTTTTTTTTCTTCCTTTCGATTTTCGTTAGTCAAAGTTTTTTTTTTTTTTAACTCAGTAACGGATGGGATTTGTAATGTAGCGAAATACAATACTTCACTCAAAATGTAATCAAGTACATTTTAAATTATTATTATTTTAAAAACTCCTTGAAAAATACAAAATACACAACAAAACTATTCAGAGTAACGTGAGTAAATGTATTTTGTTACTTTCCACCTCTGGGCGCCTGCTCTACCAGGTGAGCTACCCAGGGGCCCGGGAACCACACTGTTGACCTCTATATGACAAGTGTCATGGGATAGCTTCTGTTGTGATTTGGCTCTATATAAATACAAATTGACTTGACTTAAAAACATACCTGCAAATGTAATTTCAGTTAATTTAGATGCTGGTGTAGCCTTTACTCCTTATTACCACTACTAACAAAACATTGTTTGCCTTTTGAGCTAACGTTACAGCGCAGTTTTGTCTACTACCGGGGTTCAACTGTCAATCAGACACCGACACGCACTGACATTATTTTTGTGTGATTTCAGTTGGACTTCGTTACTGAAGGCAGTGTGTTTTCTCTCCGTTTGTCGATGGTGGCTGTCTTCTGTTGATTCTGTTCAAATAAAAAAGCTTCTAGTGCACAGATTTGTTGTAATGAGAAACAAATGCAGAAGCTTTACTAAAGTGTCTACAGGGCACATAATTGGGTCAATGACAGAGAGAAGAAATGGCAAATAGTAAAGAAATAGTTTCATCGACAATAATTTCACAAATATGAAATTTACTTAAATGATGGACACGTTGTTTCTGAAATTTTACGTGAAAACTCGCTGTTAATTTCTTCCGCCGATTGTTTTTCAGTAGAAATCTTTATTTACATCAGATGGCAGGACATCCTAATTATGACTCGGTTTGAGAAAAAACAGCAGTGAACACAAGACACAGTGTGCAAAAACGAGACTGGAGAATCAAAACGGACTAACTAGCAGTAAACTGATAACCCATTTGGATTCTATTTCGAGTAAGTGTATGATGAGATCAAACCGTGTGATCCCCAGCTGTGGCACCTTTGCTGTTATTCTCCACTTTCTACAAGAAACACAGGGCCACATGAACATTGGTGTTGGCTGACTGATTGTCGCTCATTGTTAGTTTTTTTACCCTCGGCCCTCATGACATGTAGGTTGTGAATCATGATTGGCTCATAGAATAAAGGACGTGGCTGTCTGTCTGTCTGTTCTCTGACAGACTTTAACATCTGAGCTGTCAGGCTCGTCCCTCCGCACAATGATAAGAAAAGAATTAATTTCAATAGCACTGACAAAGGACTGTCAGCATAAAGGAAAATACAGATTAATGCAAATAAAGGATCATGCTTGAAAACTAGAAGGTCAGAGACAAGATGTGCATCATACACACGAGTGCTTTTATAATACTACTACTAATAATAATAATAATAATAATAATGACAATAATTCATTTATTCTGTATATTACTGTTTTGCTAGGGTACAAACAACTGGCTGCGTATGCACATGTGAGAATAAAGGCCCTCAGTTGCTAAAAGGCATGACTCCTAAATTTAAAAAAAAAGATGCTTTTTATTGATTTATTTTGGAAAATTATATAATTTCTAGTCTCTCAACTCTATTAATAATCTGGAAAAAAATATAAGTAGATCAGCAAGATCACACACATCCATCTGCCTTAAAATGACATTTAATTTAAAATAGTTGTCCAGCATCCTAGCAGGTACTTTGATGATAACAACATGAGGGGAAATTATAATTAAAGATCTGCTGATTACCAGAGTAAGAATTGATGTCCTAATTATCTTGCATTGTAAATACAATACAACTGTAAAAGATGTATTAATTGGTTCATATGCATCTTTAATACAATGTTCGGTCAGAACAGCACAGGTTAATCTCCGCAGAGGGTTGTGCAGATGTGTTATATCATATTGAATCACACAACACAGATTGTTGCTTCATTTACATTTCAATGCACCATACCAGGCACACTGAGTACACTGAGTGACGTGAGTACATATACAGAACTACAGAGCAGATCAGCACTTACAGTTTGTATTCACATTCCTGTGTGTCAGACAGGCATGTAGAGGAAAAGCTCACAAAGCAGCATGCAGCATTGTTCATGTTTGACTGCATTTAAATACTCCCATTTCTATCAAGCCTTTCAGTCTATACAAAATGCAAAAGCACAGACAATTATGTATTTCTGCGTGCAGATTTGTACATCTATTTCTGTGTGAATGACTACTGCAGTTAACGATTCACATTTTTTTCACTCCAAGGTCGATGCAGAGTTCTTTAGTAAAAGGCAAAGCGCTTCCTCGTCCACCTGCACACTGTGAGTAACTGTCAGCACGTCAGCCATCTGCCACCGCGCTTGTTTCTCTCTACACACTTCATTGTGTTGTTGCTCTGATTGGAATGTTTGCACTCGGCCTGCGTGTATGTATTGCAGTTTATTTTTTCCTGAATGTTAGACCTTTTTTGCACGTTCCTCCATGTGTGAAGTCTGTTACGAGTCTGCGTACAGGTGTGAAAGCGGGCATGCTCTGAGATGATCTGCTGGTTCGTTATGTGTACGACTTCAGCTGCTTTGTGTGATTTTGTGTTCTTTGTATGGAGTTTCTCACGTTGCATGTGTGCGTGTTCATTTGATGAGTGTGTGTGTGTGTGTGTGTGTGTGTGTGTGTGCGTGCGTGCGTGCGTGCGTGCGTGCGCACGTCTGTAGGCGTGTGCAACGAACTTCTTTAAGCACGATGTGTGTTTCCTAAGTTTGCGCGTTTGTGTCCTTGTGTGTCTCTCTATGTATGTGTGTGTTTATAATCCAAGGCCATTCAATAGCGCCACATGCATCCATCCCATATCCTGGTCGCTATGGTTACCGAGACCACTTATCACAGAGGGTCCCGGCAGATCAAACAGGTGTGCATCCTGACGATGTCTCTCCTCGACGACTGTTGCTAGGAACCTTTGTTGCACACAATGCACAGGTGTTTGTTGCCGCCTGTGAAAATCAGCAGGAGTGCAAAAACATTGTCTTGACGTCCCAGTGTGTGTGTGTGTGTGTGTGTGTGTGTGTGTGTGTGTGTGTGTGTGTGTGTGTGTGTGTGTGTGTGTTTGTGTGTGTGTGTGTGTGTGTGTGTGTGTGTGTGTGTGTGTGTGTGTGTGTGTGTGTGTGTGTGTGTGTGTGTGTGTGTGTGAATTTTCACGAGACACCCTGCAGGCAGTGTTAGTCAGATGGGAAAATCTGAGCAGCAGAAGTCAATGAGTAACTGTCTCCCCTCCTTCAGCAGCAACTACTGTTAAGAGTGGCTTCGAGCAAGTCACTTCACCTCAGATGCTCCTGTGGATTCACAAACTGTTTATACTGAGCAGCACGATGTGTGCACTGTGCAGTGTTAGACTGAATAGGAAGCAGACTAATGCTGTAAAACAACATGACATGGGTTTGAGAATGGAATAAGGGTTAAAGTTAAAAGACCCAGAAAATAAGGCTTTAAATCTTTAGGTTTTCTCTGCAACATTAAAGGGGCTCTCCAGCTATTTAGCATTACAGGTAAATTACATTTTGCGGCTATAAAAACATCCTTAAAAGTCCTGTACTCGACATTCAGAACATAAATACAGCAGCAAGATATTTGCTATGTAAATATATAGTGGATAGGGGCGGAACGGTACACAGAAGTCACGGTTCGGTTCATACCTCGGTTCAGACATCACGGTTCGGTTCGGTACAATGGAGGGAAAAGCAAAACAAAAATGCAGAAAGCAATTTTTTTTTTTTTTTATTGTGTATGTCTCAGGCTGTACCACCTAGTGTCATACAGTCTCCCTGAGCTAGCTGTAAAGTAAGATGTAAACAGTAAACAATAGCATCAGCTATAAAACTGAAAATACAGCGTCTCTGTTCTCAGACAAACTAAATTACCTGATTAATGCAACGTTATCACGACGTCTCCCGGCCATTTTTCACCGCAGAAAGCTGCTCCCTGCCTGCCTAAAGCTAATGTAGATAGCCTGAAGAAACAAGGCATCTGTCCCAACTAACGTTACAGTTCGGAGCCACGACACTGGAAACGTAACACTACTCCACAACTGCAGGCTGTGTCTAATATAACATAATTTACACTGATTTAAGTGTTCTTGGATACAGTTTGTGGCTTGTTCTCTGGGTGGTGGTGTCGGATATGCGTTAGCCACATACCCAACAACTGCTGAACAACGCCAACACACAGTCCTCGTCTTATCCACCACTCTCTCGCCTGTACTGTAACTGACGGGGAAACTGAAGTTTTCCCAAACAGGCGATCTTAAAAAGGCCGGTGGGTTCTCTAATTCGCCATACTAGTCCTTAATGCTGCTCATAGGTGCCGCTATCTGACTCACTGCTTCAGACCTAAGAACCTGCATATCTAACAGTAGTTCCGCATTACATTAGTTCCGCATTACATTAATTAATTTGCACGCAAGTTTTATTTATTTGTATACCGTTTATTCTCCGTGTAAATTCATGCACCGAACCATGATGCCTGTACCGTTTCGGCCCTAATAATGGAGTAATGGGCCCTGAGCAGAGAATGAAGTCACACACCCTCTGTGTGTGTTGTAATGCGAGATTCTCTATTCTCAAAAACATCTCTCATCTTCTTCATCTGGATTGTGTAACTGTGATTTGATCAGATTGGATCTGGAAACAGAAACAAACAACCCCATAACTGTCATCACTGATTCCGATATTGATAAATCCTGACAAGTTAGAACCGTTTTGGGCTGAAGAGCTCAGCTGGTGACATCATCTTTTTCCAGCTGAGCTCTTCAGCCCAAAACTGTTCAAACTTTGGCAGAACATTTTGTGTTAATGCAAGACATCAACGAACTGATTGAGAAAATAGGTTTTCAAAGCCTTTAAAGTAACAGTTAATTAGTTATGTCTCTATTTTGTGATTAAGGGTTCAGGGTTAATGGTGGTGGTGAACTTTTTAAAATGTTCAAATTAAACAACAGCCAATACCTGCTAGCACTTATTGAGACACTGGAGATTCAGAGTCTGGGTAAACTTCTTGTGTCAGGAAGTTGAAAATCCACATTTAAACTTCAAACTTCTACACAGCAAAACCCTTTTGGTCTCACCTGCAGTATTTTACATCCTCTGCCGCCTACTTGACACTTCTCAAATTTGAAATTCCTCCTGAAGCTGCAAAAGTGTTTTCCCTAGTGCAGCTTTAAAGGGATAGTTTATGTTTTTTGAAGTGGGGTTGTATAAGGTGCTTATCCATAGTCAGTGTATTACCTACAGTAGATGGGGGTCGGCACGCACCCGGTTTAGAGAAGCAGGCAGGAGGACCGGCACGGAAGATAAGCAATGTCTGCTGTGGAGGGGCGGGGGGGCAGCAGCTAAATGTATTTCAGCCACCTAAAAAAAGGCCCACGTAAAGAAATCTATATCAATTGAACATATTTTCTCTGCTTTACCTTCCTGTCAGACATCCCTCTCCGACGGGGAACTGAAGGCGGGTTAGTTCGGACTCTCCAAAGTCACACAATAACACCAACGATTGGTTAGTTTACCGATTGAGGTGGCGGTAGACCAGCAACTTCCGTGTTCTACAAATCAAAATTACTTTTCGTCAAAAGAGTCCGGTGGCTTTGAAGAGAGCAACGGTGGATGTAACGGCTTCAGTTCTCCGTCGGAGAGGGCTTAAGTGTTAGGGAAAGGATGTAGTCAATAGGAAGAGAAAGATTCAAGATTCAATACGTTATTGCCATCCGACTTTAGTTGTTAGGAATTTGCCTCAGTGTGCTCATGACAGATCCACAAACAATCACAGCATAACCGTCAAGACGTACATAATAAGAAACGAAAACGCCCAACACATAATACATAGAGCAAGCTTTGGACGTAATCCACACGAAAACACACAGACAGACTGACGAACAGAGCAACACCATGTCGCCAAAGGACCGAAAGGGAAAGGGAATCAAATTAATTGAAAGGACTGGGAACATCTGAGGGCCAGAGGAAAGTGCTTGAGGCCTGGCCAGAGAGCCAGAAAAAGAAAGGATTGTATCAAATTGTTAAACCTAGTGAGGGTTCTTTGACTTGCAGACCCTGCCAACAGCGCCGCGCCTCCCACCCTCCCTCCAGCCATTTCTCTCCTGTAGCTGTGCTGACGACAACGGTGCTGCCCCCCCCTCACCCTTTCACCACACACCCCGCTGTTCTCCACAATTCCTTCCTTCTCCGCCACCCTCCCCCGGCCTACACGCAGCACCTGTTCTCCTATTCATCCTCCTGCCCATCTCTCCATCCTCCAGCGGGCGCTTTAACCGCGGGTCCTTAGAGGCATCCTGCTTTCGATAAAGCTACACCTCCCGCCCCTCTCTTCCATTATATCCCATCTAATAAACCTGAAAGGACAAACATAAGCTCCCCCAAAAGAATTGCCCTTACCTCTAAAACCTCTTCTCAACCTGGAATTAAAGTACGTCTCATATGATTCAGGATAGAGCTACATGTGATATTAAAATACATCTCCTGGTGTATTTGTGCATTTCCCAAGGTGAGTTGCGCTCCCTCAGTTTGCTTTGCACATCACTAGCACTAATAATATTCACAAGATAATTAATATTGACAGGAAGCGCTTGGTCTTGTTCAGTCAGCTGTTCAGCCCAGAAGTATACCCGTAAATCCATATTGACAAGTGGGCTGCAGTCTGAGCTGCCTCCCACCTGTTTGTGAGTTTATTTCCGTCTACACAATTACTACATGCAGTCTGAACTTCAGTGTGCTCCGGGTGCATTTACACCTGCAGTTGATCTGATTTTGTTCTATCAGATTAGGATTTAATTAGGTTGTAGTCTGGTGCCAGGTGCATGCGGGGGTCTTAAGCGGAGTGAGGAACGAAATGCAATTTTTGGAATAAAAGATTTCTCTGCCATTCCTCTCTCCCTGCAATGCTTCCATCCTCCATCTTCTCCCTTTCACCTTTTCCATATGTCGCTCATTTCAGCTTTAATCCCGACATTGCACCTTTCTCTCGCTATCACTCCCCCATTTCTCTCCTCTACCTTGCACCTCTCTTACACCACTTCCCTCACCTCTCCTCACTCAACAAGGGGCCGCTCCTCCTCCTCCTCCTCCTCCTCCTCCTCCACCTCCTCCTCTTCTCCCTGGTCCCCACTTTTCCTCTTTTCTTTTCACTCGCGCTCCTTGCCCCTAACCCAATAACGCTGGCTCTCGAGAGCTCACTTGGCCGCTCCACCTCACCTTCCTGCTGCTCTTCCAGCAACTGCCCCCTCCACCCCCCCCCCCACGTCTCTGGCTGCTTCTCCCCCTGCGGCGAGCCCTCGTCTCAGGCTGCCGTGCACAGGATGCTCCCTCCTGTGAGAGGTCAGTGGTCTGGCTGTTTTCTCTCTTCTCCCCCTCAGCGATTCTCCAACCATGACTGGAGATCACAGAGTCTTTCATTCTCTCTTGAATAGGCTGCCATAGGGTTAAATATATTATTTATATGTCCAGTATTGTTTTACAGATACATTTTAACACTCCGGTTATTTGAGGCAGTTACACTCTGTGCTCTGTGTTTGATCCCTGCAGAGACACACAGGGAATTTATAGCAATCCTGATATCGATTTGTAGCATATTTAAACATGAATACAGGCTTTTTCAGATGAACTGTGAACCCGTATAATTACAAGAAACAGGTGGCACTGGTAGTGCTATTTTTTTATTTTTAAATTAAGTACTTAATTCAACTGAATGTTGCGTTGTCACACAAAGGTTGTCCCTCTCTTTTGTGTTTCTGAAGAAAATGCATGTGAGATAAAAAAAAAAAGTATGATCGTATCAAATAGAAAAAAAGGAAACAATTGTAGCATTTGTGGAAGCATATGCAGAAAATATGACTTTTTAAAACCTAGTGCGGTAGACTACCTGAATGTTTTTTTAGGTTTTATGTAAGGCCTGTGACAATGATTAAAAATCATCTCATAAATGCTTCAAATTTATATTTTACGTCTTATATATATTTTACACAGTTTAGCAAAGAGTCTTAATAATGTCAAACCCTCTTTTTCCTCAACTTTAGTGTTTTTTTAGTTACTGCTCATTTGTAAGTCACTATAATAGCCAAGTAATCAAGTAATAAAATAATCATTTCAGCACTACATAGTGCGTTACAGGGCCACGGCAGTATTTCAAACACACTTGTTCACATTGGTGCAATACTGTATGTTTTGCGTTATAAATTAGCAAAAGTAAAAATAAGAATCCTAGGTATTCTTAAAATACAGCTTATACATTTGGATTATGAATATTGCCTCAATGCCATTAGGTTTAACAAGGGATTTAATGTAAGAGGGAAAAGGTGGCATGAATTGATGACATTTGAGGCAGACATTTGAATTCATTCTACAGGGCTAACTCATTTGTGAACCAATTTGAACACTGTTACCAGTTGTAAAGAGATGTTGTCATTTATTATTTCCATCCCAGCTGAGAAGGACCTGTAGCAAAAAATGACTTAATTGCTGAACCTTTTTTATTTTTAATTTAACATCCATTTGTTTAAATGCACTTTTGCGAAAATTAATCACAATAGAAATTATCTTCACAATTGCAAATCATAATGTATGCTGGTGGCCAGAGGACAGAGAAATCTGTTCTGTCACAGAGCGAATAATGAAAATGTGTCATCTTGGATGAGGAAGGCAGACGCACACTGCTCTTCAGAGAATTCCATTTTCTAATTCTCTGACAGACGCAGAGGGGGAGCAGAACACATGTACCTCCCCCTCACACACACCAATTACCGCAATGAGCAAATGAAAGGTTGTGTCCCATCAGGGCCACCGTAGGGGGTAGAGAGAGAGAGGAGAATGTAGCGAGAGAAGGGGGAGTTATACATATGCCCCCCCCCACACACACACACACATAGCCTGCATTAACAACAATCATCTTCTGCTGTCACTGTTGCTGATAATCTCAGAGTTGTCTGTTCAGTTTTACAGCAGATTGGCTCTCCCTGCTCGCATTCGCTCTCCTTGTTTTTTTATTTTAGTTTTCTGTCTCGTCCTCGATGTTTCTCCATCATGCCATTTTACCCACTCCACAGACTTTCCCTCCTCCTCCTCATCGACTGCCACCGTGCTCAGTGACATTTTCACTGGCGTAGTTTTTACAATAATAGCAGTCAAAATATGTAGAAAGAGTCTGTCGGGTCAATCAAGATTATTTGCAGTTTCACAACATCCAAATGAATGACAATGACTGAATTACCCAACTTTTATAGCGCTTATATTAATGCAGCTATTACATGTAGTTATAAATATGATCATCTTTGGGTATTAGTTTCATTCTGTAAAGCTTCATGAAGCAAATCTTTCAAGAACAAAATCGCCCTTAAGATCCTCTGTAGAGTCATGAACTGAGGGGAACAAAATGAAACGTAAATTTGGAATCTCCCTGTCTAATTCGCATCAGCTTTTCTGTGTATCTCCAGCGTGCCAAAACTTAAATCTAACTGTAAATCTGAGAGGCGAGAAGCCCAGCTGACTGCATGTTCTCACTGCGCTCGGCTGCAGCACAGTGTCTCTGCAGGCTAATTGAAGTCAACCACAGGGCACTGCTAATGATCAGCCCACAGCGGCCCTTGATGGTCTGTCATCTCTTTGTCTGCAGCCCCACATGGCATTTAGAGAGATCCTGAAGGTTGAGAGAAAATGAGAGAATGGCAAAAAGCAAGGAAAAAAAATAGGAGGAGTGGAGAAGACCATGGTGTAGAGAGTGGTGGGGGGGCTTGTGGGTGTTAGACAGATGACCCATGTGATGAAATGAGCGCCCCGCTGTGCAGGAAGTAGCCATGTCCGGCTCTGCTCACTTCCGCTCAGTGGTCATTATCCCTCCCCCGAGCTCCCCTTGGCTCCAGATTCACTAACATAGAATCGATCCGAGCAGGTGGAGCAAAAAGGCTGGAGGACAGGAACTGTGGATGAGGGGAGAGAGGACGAAGAGGAGGAAGAGGAGGGAGGGTTCACAGGGAGGGGAGGAGTGTGGAGAAGGATGGGGAGGAGGAGGAAAGAGACGAGAGGAGGGGAAAATAGAGCAAAGGAAAT
Organism: Perca fluviatilis; assembly: GCF_010015445.1. Lineage (NCBI taxonomy): Eukaryota > Metazoa > Chordata > Actinopteri > Perciformes > Percidae > Perca > Perca fluviatilis. Next base: position 33,378,158 of record NC_053119.1, read on the forward strand.
GAAAGGACACGAAAGGGAGGGAAAAGGGAAAGATAGTCAAGGGGGAAATGAAAGGACAGAAGAGAAGAGGAAAGCAATAGGGAGAAAAAGGAAAGGATCGTAAAAGAAAAAGGGGAAAATGAAAGGACAGAAGAGGAGAAGAAGGGCAGAGAGCACAGGATGTATGCTATGGATTCTTGTGGTTACAAAAAATCTTGTCAAATCCACAGGTTATCAAAGTGAAATCTATTTTCCATATTGATTTCTGTAATTAAATCTACAACATAAGAGAAGCTGAGGAATTATTCACGGCTGGAGAAGCTTGTTTAGGAGATGGAGATGTTTTCTTATATTTTGTCTATTAAGTGTAGCTTGCGGTCGTTTTACTGCTACAGCACAACTTAAACGACCCCGTGTGTCACGTTTGCCCTCGTGGCATTTAGGTTTACGATTCCTGGGAGCCATCGGCCACCAGTTAGATACAATGTAAAAACAAGCGTCAGGGCTGTGCCAGTCAGACATAATGTACTGTATTAAGAGTCCATCCCTAGCATCGTCAGAGTAGAGCAGAAAAACAGCAAATTATCCGCCACTGCCAGTTTTTGTCCTTTTTATTCGTTCCGGCTCATACAACACAATGTAATACCCCAAATACGGTCAAATCTTTGTTTCATAGCTCATAGTCACCAACTGTTCACGCCACAAGCTGCAATATGAAAATTCGATGTGAGAAATCCTTGCAAATCACCAAGGCTTGTTATCAGATTTTCCTCTGACAACAAAATGAAATGTTTTGGTCAACATGCTGCATTTTCAGTTGATGTTCCATTGGAGAATGTCTTCAAACTATTATAATTTGACACAAAACATCGATTCACAAGATGGAATGTGGTTGATTATATGTTGACAAGAGCTGGTGAGACGGGAGAGTGAGCCGGGAAGCTAAATTAGATACTGTATACTCGCAGGATATACGTACTATAACAGCAACACCTGCAGAACGTGATGTGATCCAACAGAACAAACATCCCTGCACAGGGTGGAGCTTACAACGATTCTTTCTATAGACTGTGAGAACTTCATCTGCAGTGGTGCCGAGTTGGATCGCATTTGTATTTTTGTCCACCTCCCTGTCGCCCATCTGCACACACTAGGACTTCATTTAAAAACCCAATGCGAAGGCCCTGCATCATGACCACATTAAGAGCCTTGTCTAATGAAGTGGCGGCATGAATTAAGATCAACTTGAGAGGCTCTCTCTTTGCATGTCGTTAACATGAAATCGTAAACTAAATCATCATCATGAACGAACCGTTAATGATTTGATTAGCTTACCGTACATGTAAAGGGAAATTATTCATGTTGGATATTATGAAATATGATAAAAGAACAGCCTTGAAGAAGCCTTGACAACCTAATTGAACATTAGTCTAATATAGAACATTACCGGAAGAGAAATGAAAGCCTGCGGTGCCTGAAAACTCTGTCAGCTCCATTGTGAACACTATAGTCTTCTCCCAGTTATTTCTTTCTTTGGCTCTGAGTGAAAGGACCTTCATCCCAAAGTGAAGAGCATAATTTAGCCTGCTCTAATGACATAGAACTATTCAGAAGGCTGCCCATAATTGTTGGACCAGGGCTGGGAGAATAATAGTCCAAAACTCTCACCCTTCGAGCTTTTCTCCAGCATGAGTCTGAGTATATGCAGTGACCCAAGTCCTCCAGAAAGACAGAGAGACAGAGATAACTAGAACCACTAAGTTATGTGAGCTATGGGGAGCCCATTATTTCTTAATATGCTTTTTTAATGTGAGAATTAGAAGCAGACTCGACGTGGAGCTAATTTCTAATGTGTCATTCATGTGTGTGTGTGTGTGTGTGTGTGTGTGTGTGTGTGTGTGTGTGTGGGGGGGTCATGGGTTTAACCGGGCGGCATGTACTCATGTGGCATTCTTCAATGTTCCTCGGCTAATACCTGTAACTCAGTGGCTCATACTGGACGTTAATGAGTACTGAGAAGGGCACACCTCGCCAGGCAGAGAAAGAGGGGGAGAGAGACGAGTACTTAGGGCACAGAGAGAGAGCAAGAGAAAGAAAGGAGAGCAGCGCTGGTCTAATGAACTCATAGCCGGCTGTACGCTGTCACTCTCCTGCTCAGCGCTGTGACCTGGACAATACAGCCACATTGTTGCCCCGGAATTGTATGCTAACCCAGGCAGCCAGCACCCCACAGAGAATCAATGGCTCCTGTAACTGAAACTTGGTGGCGGTGCAGTCCAGCGAAGGCAGCTGTCATTCTATGTATTGTTGGTTCTGACAGCAGCGTCTGATGAGGGCATTGTAAAGAGAAAAAAAACTCAGCAGAACGGCAGAAAAGTACAGACATAGCGTGGTGCAATGTGGAGGCTGTTCACCACGAAATGATAAAGATTTATATCTACAGCTGCAGCAGCTAAAAGAAGTTAAGTTAGGGACTGTACACAAATTATTTGGGGAAAGGGAGTGTCCACAAGTGTTCTTTTAGGCCACAGGGAGGGTAGTTTGAGGTTTCTGGGAGAGCAGTGATGTTCTTTTATTCATTTCATTCATTTTATCATTTGTATTTATATTTTATTTTTGCTTGTTAAGTTAGTTAATAGTTACATAAATATCTACATAGGGGTTATGCGACTCTGACAATTGGACATACAACTCGCCTTATACAATGTCATGTGATCTAATTGTTATTTATTTAAAAAATTTGGAATCTGGGGGTAAAACATAAGTTGTGCTTATTCTGTGCTGTACAGTAATATTTTAAGCTATTGGGGGAAGGGTGTTGCAGTCTTTTCAAGTCAAAGGAAAGGTCCAAAGAATTTTTAATAACGCAAGAAAAAGAAAACCCCCTATTCTTGCCCTGTCTTTTAGGGGGAACAGCTGTGGATTAATCCACATTTGGTGCTCTTGTGAGTGTATGCAGCAGGTTGGTGTATGTAGATTGAATCAAGATAAACTACAGTGCCCATGTTCATCATAAGGAGACATGGAGCTTAAGGATTTATGAAGTTTTTTATTCCAGTTTAATATACACATTTTAAATT